>NC_091117.1:8815000-8847500 GCF_040183065.1 Periplaneta americana
TTTCTTTTCTTCTTGTTTCTTGTCAATTTTATTTTTTATTTCTTTCTTCTTTTTTATCTTTTCATTCGTCTTTTATTTCTCTTCTCTCCTTCCCTTTATTTCTGTTTTCTTTCCCTTATATTTATTGTCTTCTTCCCCCCCCCCTCTCTCTCTCTGTCTCTCTCTCCTGACTGTACCGCACACCGTACGTAGTGTCAAACAGCCTGAAGACAAAGCTAAATTGCGTATTGATCGCCCAGCACATGTGTGCATTTTATATTTAAAGCTAACTTGTGCAAGTTGTAAAGGGCACTGAATTCAACCCTTACGATTAGCTCGCGGGGGTTGGGGGGATTGTTCCTCCTATCCTCACATAAGTCGGCAGTTCATACGCTTTCCAGAGACTTGCCAATAATCGAGTTTTTCCTCCTGGTAATCCCTCCCTCAAAGGACAATTTACTTACAAAGAGGGGGTGGATTTTTTTTTTTAATATTGTAGTATTAAGACTCACAGTAGGTCGTCCTTTCCCTCGTTCGAGGGAGGGGGTTGCTCCATAGGTCCGGGTCTGAAATGAAATTCTGGGCACGAGCAGACCAACCGGGGTGGTGAGGGAGCAGGGGGTGAAATGAAAGATGAAGTAGAGGGTGGCAGCCTAGGTCAGTGATGCTAAAGTGATTTCCTCTCTCTTATAAGGAACTCGCGACTCCTCCGCACAGATTTCTCACCCCCTCCGTCCCTTCTTTTACCCCACTAACCTTTCGTTCTGCCATCCCAAGTGTTTTCAAGGCAATAAAGCACTTCCCCCCTTCAAGGTGTGAGGGTGGCCATCGTGTGCAGTTTGGGAAGCGATGCGTTTACATCTAAGATGCTTCAGGTGGATCGATCCCTGATACATTAGTACCAAGTCCTCTGACAAGTCCTCAGCAATCAAATCATTAGAAATTTGCACTCGCTACGAATAAAATTAGGAGTAAATTCACATTATGAGCTATTCCGTCTCAAATCGACCGAAATATAGAGAAAATTGACCTTACAATTTCTAAATACAATGAAACTTTTTTTTGTACGTAGAGAACTGTGATACAATGCTTTGTGCAAAGTTTGAGGCATCAGAACTTCATAGTGTTTAAATTAAAAATATTTAAATTTATCGTATTTTCATAAAATTTCCAACTTTAAACTATTGTAGCTCCGAAACCCTTTCACCCAATGATCAAAATCATGGTTTATTTTGATGCTCAGAAATTAAAGTTTATATTGACATATAAACAGATTTTCTTACTTTTTACGGAAATGGAGACATTTAGATTTTTCCTCATTAAGACGCCTTTGCCAAGGAAAAAATATTTTAAAAATATATGGTTAGATTCTGCATTTACAGTACAAATAAACGCATATTTTTTTTACTGATGGCACGTTGATAAGAAAGTATTGAACATATCAAATAAAGAAAATAAATAGTACGCGCGTGAACTAACCAGCTGACTGTGAGACGGGAGCTAGCCGAGACAAGCAAGGCCAGGAGACAAACACGTGATTTGTCGTCTAGTAGCGCATAGCTGGGCTAGCTTTATCACAGGTTTTCATAAACACAGGAGTAAAATGACGCCCAACGCCCCCTTATCTTCAGCTCTCGGCCTGTGCGTGCGGTACTGCGCCGTTCAAGTCTAGCCGTGTGAAAATAACCTATTTAATACCCTCGAAACTTATTGCCGTACCACTAACCAAACAATGCCGAATCCTTCTTAATAATGCAAGGTTTTTCCTCAATATTTTTTTACATTTTTACAAATGGGCAAAAAGCCTAAAAGTAAGTAAAATCAGATTATCTGTCTCTCTCTGTATACAATAAAAATAAGGATTACTTCTTATCATAACCTACTAAATGTCAGCTTCAAAATAAGCTCCCGTTCAATGTTCTGCAGTAAATGGTTCCAGAGTTCTGAGCGCTGAAAGAGGCTTGTTTTTATAAAATACGCTAAATTTTTCGCTCAGTAGTACGAAAACCGTTTGACTTTCGATAGTATATTTTTGAAAATGCAGTCTCCTCAGCACCTTGTATAAGTAGGGAAAAAATTAGAGTATAAAAAAATGCGAGGTTTTTTATTGATCGATTTCTTATGGAATAGCCCATATACAGATTGAACTTTTAGTAATGTCATTGATTTCACGGGGTTATTGTTTGAGATATTTCAAACAAAAAGATGTTCATTTAACTAGTTAGCTAGCTAGTAAGTACAAATTAAAATTATAAAACAAAAATGTTTCTAGCCACTACTGTAAGAGCCAGGCTCGTGTACGGTGTAGTCTTAGTCAATAATATAACATAGAACAGACATACATACTAAACAAAGACAACAACAAACACGCACACATCATCATATATTGACACAGACACGTAGATGTCATACAGTCACGAAGCTTGAGTTGTGAGGTTGCTAGGAACAATAGACTGTGCCGGTACTATTTCGCATTGTTGTAATGAGGCGATAGTAGCGATCCTAGTGGTTATCAACTATCTATGGATGGATATTTATTACATATTGAGCTTCGTGACTGTATATATTAGACTGTGCTAATACTATACAAAAGAAACAAAAGACAGATCCAATACCTGCATCAGCACATAAACAAAATACACCCAAAACTACATTCCACATTAGAAATTGAAAATAACAAATCCATAAATTTTCTAGACATCACAATAACAAAAGTAGGCAACAAACACACATTCAAAGTCTACAGAAAATCCACAACAACAACACACATACACAACACATCCAACCACCCCACACAACACAAACAAGCTGCATTCCGAACAATGGTACACAGACTACTCAACATACCAATGAACCAACAGGATTACAACGAAGAGCTAAACACAATCAAATACATAGCACAAGAAAACGGATACAACCCTAACATAATAGACAACATAATACGTAAGACAAAACATAATCACAAAAATCATAAGAATACAACACAAACACAAGAACACAATAAATACATCACACGAACATACGAAAACAAAAACACACACAAAATTGCAACCTCATTCAATAAATTAAATTACAACATACATACAATACAAATAACACTCTACAAAAACATCTCAACATACAAACAAACAACTACAACCACACAGGCGTATACAAACTCAAATGTAACACCTGCAACAACTTCTACATAGGACAGGCAGGAAGATCATTTCAAACACGTTACAAAGGCATAACAAAATTACAAAACATTTCCACATATGCAGAACACATCACAAATGCTAACCACACCTACAGAGACATCAACACAAACATGGAAATACTACACATCCAACCAAAAAGCCAGAAACTAAACACACTGGAACAATATGAAATATACAGACACACGAAAACACACCCCTACGAAATTCTCAACACACAACTCAATTTCAGAACACACACACTCTTTGACTCGACATTACACTACACAAACACACCCTCACAGGAAACAAAACAATAGGCGCCAAGACCAACAACGACCAGTTCTGAGAATGACCCATAACAGGTCGAAACGTAAACCAGGTACGTTAGAATTTAACACAAGAAAGTCATATAATACATATTCCGAAGTGATACAGTGTTAAAAGTTGTGTAATCAAGATGTATAAAAAATTACAATTATCATCTTATAATTTATGAATTGCCTCTGCAGTTTAAAAGGAACGTTAAATGAAGAATTACAATTACAATTATCCTCTTATCGTCTATGATTAGCCTCTGTAGTTTAAAATGAACATTAAATAAAGAATTACAATTACAATTATCATCTTATCGTCTATGAATAGCCTCCGTAGCTTAAAATGAACATTAAATAAAGAATTACAATTACAATTATTATCTTATCGTCTATGAATAGCCTCTGTAGTTTAAAAGGAACGTTAAATAAAGAATTACAATTACAATTATCATCTTATCGTCTATGAATAGCCTCTGTAGTTTAAAAGGAACGTTAAACAAAGAATTACAATTACAATTATCATCTTATCGTCTATGAATAGCCTCTGTAGTTTAAAAGGAACGTTAAATAAAGAATTACAATTACAATTATCATCTTATCGTCTATGAATAGCCTCTGTAGTTTAAAAGGAACGTTAAATAAAGAATTACAATTACAATTATCATGTTATCTTCTATGAATAACCTCTGTATTTTAAAAGGAACGTTAAATAAAGAATTACAATTACAATTATCATCTTATCGTCTATGAATAGCCTCTGTAGTTTAAAAGGAACGTTAAATAAAGAATTAAAATTACAATTATCATCTCATCGTCTATGAATAGCCTCTGTAATTTAAAATGAACGTTAAATAAAGAATTACAATTACAATTATCATCTTATCGTCTATGAATAGCCTCTGTAGTTTAAAAGGAACGTTAAGTAAAGAATTACAATTACAATTATCATCTTATCGTCTATGAATAGCCTCTGTAGTTTAAAAGGAACGTTAAATAAAGAATTAAAATTACAATTATCATCTTATCGTCTATGAATATCCTCTGTACTTTAAAAGGAACGTTAAATAAAGAATTGCAATTACGATTATCATCTTATCGTCTATGAATAGCCTCTGTAGTTTAAAAGGAACGTTAAATAAAGAATTAAAATTACAATTATCATCTTATCGTCTATGAATATCCTCTGTACTTTAAAAGGAACGTTAAATAAAGAATTACAATTACGATTATCATCTTATCGTCTATGAATAACCTCTGTAGTTTGAAAGGAACGTTAAATAAAGAATTATAATTACCATATTATCATCTATGAATAGCGACTGTAACTTTGAAATAAGATTATGCACGTAAAAAATAGTCATAATCTTAACGTCTCTGTAGCAAAGTAGATTGTGGCATTTTTTTTTACTTACAAGGTATTTCATATCATATATATACTACTTCTAGAAGAGAAGGAATAGTACTTTCCATTTATTTCTTTTATTTTGAACCTCAGAATTGTATATTAAAATGTTTCTGTATAAAATCCGTACAGCAGATTGTATGTTACAACCTTGTGGATTCTTTGTATACAGTTTAATATAGATTATAATTAACTCCACGACTGTAGGGCCTATAAGCCCTTTCAGTGAGTTCCTTGAATAGCTTCAGTCTTTGGCGGAGGGCGAAAGAACGTAATTTTGAAGAGCTTTGATTTACAAGATCAAACCCCCCTGCTTTTTCGACCGGTTCGAAATACTTCATACAGAAGAATAGCGTCTTTATGCAGTAGGGAAGTGGTTACCTAGCAACCAGCTACACGGGACATGGAGTTTTTATATTTCTATGTAGTATGGCTTTAGTGTTAGACCTTAAAGTTTTCGTGAATTCCTGGTTATTTATTTATGAAATAAAATATAATGATTATGAAGAAAAATATTTCAATTTACCTCTTAGATCTCCACAGATCATCCAGTTGTGATCTTTATATTTTATCAACAGTAATCTCACAACAGGGTTTGATTTATCTAGAGAAAATCAAAACTCGAGTGGGTTTTAATTACTATTACACGATTAGAAGAAAGTATATAAAGATTAGAAGTAACGAAGTACTCCAATACAATAAAATATTAATTGGCTTACGAAAATACAACTGTGTTCAAATGTAGTATTGTATCATTTCAACATTACGCTAGATGGCAGTAGTGTCTTATGATTATGTTTTCTTGTTATCATTTGTGCCAACTATGGACTCTTCATTGAACTCTGTGGACGGTTACTAGTCAAGAAGGCTTCGTTGATTCAGTTTCATTTTTATTAAAACAGTTGCATTCCACTTCAATCATCCGGATCCCAGTAATCAACGTCACTTTACAGATGATTTTCAATAAATCTTAGTATCAAACAACCTCTGATACGTGACTATCAACAATATCATACAGCAGAAGCTGTAACAAACATAACCTAAATAATATAAACAAGTGTTAGAAAAGTTTTAATTAGGGATGATTAAATAAACCAGAAACGTTTTAATTAAAGATGATGAAAAAAAATAATAAACCTGAATAATTTTAAAAGAAACAATTATTGAAAGTACAATTTTCAAATTTGAATGTTTTAGTGGTTGGTGGTTCAGTTGATGTTATATTGGACGTGTGCGTGAAAGAAGTGGAACTCGTTGATGTACATGGTGTATCCCTCAACTTATTCAGGATTTCCGAATGGTGCTCTTCATATATGACCAGTGATTTTATTAATTCTTGTTCTTGAATGCCAATGCGAGTCATATTTGAAAGTGCTGTGCATCGACTGGAGTGGTTTGTAATTTTCTGTTTTTTGACGTCCAGACCAGTGCAGTTTGAAATGTTGGCAAACAAAGAAACAAATGCTAGGGTAGTGATAAAAATAAACAAATGCTAGGGACGCGATAAAATTAAACAAATGCTAGGGACGCGATAAAATTGTGCGATAAGCAGCCATGATTGGTTGAAAGACGTCCTTTCATACCGTTTTATTGGTCAAAAGTAGTGTGACGTAGTAAAAGTGTAATAGTCTTTGCAAGAACCAGTTCAAGATTCTCATAAATTTCTTTAAAGTGTACCGAATGACCATCAGGTAACGAAGCACACTTGTTGCCATTGTGCAAAAGCACTGATCACTGCCTTCAGACTTTTTATTGGAGGAATCGATAAAAGTCTATTCATTCACTTCGTCTGAACATTAAATTATTCTATGAAACCAGGAATATCATTGCAGTATATTCTTCTTGTGAAGAGAAGGGCTTAAATTTATTTTATGCGAGATCGTGCGTATTTCCTTGTTTTCCGCACAGAACCAATACGCGGTAAGTGTGAAATACCACATTCAGTATTCCCAACCTAACACACATAACAATTTCCCTATTCTTACCGCTTAAGCGTCATATTCATTTTACTGCTTTAGGCTTTTAACATATTATTTTTAGAGACGTTTAACATAGTAATAATTATAAATTGAAAACTTACCAATGCAATTTCACCTAAATTGCACTGTTAATTATTGTTTTAAATATTTGCAAAAATTAAGTAAACTCTACAACAGCACAAAAGTTACTGCATTTGTAATGCAAGTATCATTAAGGAAGCCGTGAAAAAATCAACAAGATTCCAGACTCAACATAGACTGGGGGGGAAAAAAAGACAGACGTATATCACGGCCTCCTGCAGTATAGTAAACACAGAAAACATTTTATAGGAGTCCACGCCTGTGGGGTAACGGTTAGCACGTCTAGCCGCGAAACCAGGTGGCCCGGGTTCGATTCCCGGTCGGGACAAGTTACCTGGTTGAGGTTTTTTCCGGGGTTTTCCCTCAACCCAATATGAGCAAATGCTGGGTAACTTACGGTGTTGGACCCCGGACTCATTTCACCGGCATTATCACCTTCATCGCATTGAGACGCTAAATAACCAAAGCTGTTGATAAAGCGTCGTAAAATAACCTAAAAAAAATTATAGGAACAATGTTGAAGATAGATATATTTGTTTTCCAAAGTTGCCGTCATTGAACAGAAACCAAGATGGAGATTTCATTGCAATTAATTAGAAATTCCTCTTTCTGGTATGTAATAAACGATCTTCGCACAAAATAATGTACGATACACGAGCGGTATGTTTGTTTTCATGTTCTCGGAAATTAAAAAGCTCAACTACGTTTCGCTTTTTCAATCTTATCCTCGAACATGAAAACGTCAACATACCGCTCTTGTAACGTATATTACTATTCTCTACTCCTGTACCAATTAAGAAATCTTCCTGGTGCCAGCATATTTATTTATTTTAGTGTGGAGTATAAGAGCTCAGCTTTTTCCTTGGGTAACTCTAAATCTCTTATTAAATCACTGAATTCAAACCGATAAACTCTTCAGAACTTCCACTTTCTACATCATACAGCCTTCTAGATTATGTTTATGAACCTCATCAATAGTTTAGTACAAAATTTTACATTACAGCACTGGGTTGTGGATACAGCAAAATCACTAGCATATTAATACTACAAAACTTAAAATACAGTTTTGTGTAAAGATGGTACGTGACGTCATTTTCGCCTTCAGCACACAAAAATACTAGTGCTGTTAATCGATCATAATATTTAATCGATTAACTATTTGAATTTAATCGATAGATTAATCGAGTTTTGGTCGAGTTGAAAAAATGTTTTAATATACTGTAATACACAATTATTGTTAAATTTAACTTGTGTTCGGTGATAAGCATAAGGATTAAATGTTGTAAATGTTACAAAACAACTATTTAATTACTTACTAACATATTTATTATGAGGCTTATAATTTATTGTGTCAATTTCTCCGGGAATTTTTGAGACAAACATAAATAACAAAAAGTATGAAGACTCACCTAGTTAATACTGCTTCATCCATGATTTTAAACATGTGAGTGCATTCACATGCTGCGAATTAAGTGTCGCTCTACTTTTAGTAACAATGTTTCCTGCATCACTAAAAACACGAAAATACTTTTTTCTGTCAAACACTTCTCTACGATCGTTCAATTTAAATCCAAACGTTTCACCGAGTTTACCTCTCAAATTCCCATATTACATAATGGAGTTTACACTTTTCACAGACCACAGAGAACTGGTTTTTTTATCAAACTAAATACACAACCTTCATATACAAACTCAGTACAGAAACTAAAACTACAGCGGTCGAAACAGAAGACTGGCCCCTATTGTAATCGAATTACCAGATTTTAGAAAGAGAAGAAGGTAGTTACGCTGTCACTTGCACACAGTGTAGACATGGGTATTTTATAAGGGATGAGGGGGACAAATCCCAGAAAAGTATGTATTTCATATGCTAGGAAGATGAGCTGACAACAAGATGGAAGTTTTCTTGGAAAAACATAAAACTTAATAAGGGTTTCGCATTGTGTTTCAACATTTAATACAGGTAGACTAGGTCACTGTCCTCATATCTCCATCTCTTTCTGAAGTATTTGTGCAAAGATTCTCCCTACGCAACCTGGTTTACAGTTAGAAAATAACAGTACTATTGTACTTTTAAGTAAGCAATTTCCGAGAGAGAAATATTGTCGGAATTTTGATATGAGTTTGTGTTAACGAAATAATAATTAATATCAACTACAACCGATTAATTTTAATCGACTCAATTATTCGATTAAATATTTTTGATCGATTGGGTTATTTTACGACGCTGTATCAGCATCTAGGTTATTTAGCGTCTGAATGAAATGAAGGTGTTAATGCCGGTGAAATGAGTCCGGGGTCCAGCACCGAAAGTTACCCAGCATTTGCTCGTATTGGTTTGAGGGAAACCCCGGAAAAAACCTCAACCAGGTAACTTGCCCCGACCGGGATTCGAACCCGGGCCACCTGGTTTCGCGGCCAGACGCGCTGACCGTTACTCCACAGGCGTGGACTTTTTGATAGATTAATCTTACAACAGAAATTGATCGATTAAATCCCACAACACTAAAAAATACATAAAGTAGAGCTAAAATTGATTAAAAAGTTTTACCATCGCAGGCCTGTGTTATTTTAAGAACTTTTTCGTCCCGTGTATGGTATGGGTAGTCATCGAAGTTTCACCGACTTTCAATTATAATTCGTAATAACATACTTTTGAGGAATAGGCCCAGGAATACACGCTATTTGTCTTACGGGAAAATCAGTTCAAGCATTTTAGTGTTACCATGGTTACAGTAGCTTCTAACTTTGAAGCTTAGTGTAGCACGGAGTTGGTTGTAAAATAAATAACAGCAAACAAGGCGAGACATCTCGCGGTAAAATATAGGAGCTGCAGCTAGACAACTCTCCGATGAAGTGGCGACAGGACAGACATACAGAGGCACGTGGTGTCGCTAATGACGCTCTCCGGAGGTCTGAGTGACCAGGGGGAAATCAACTCGTGGCACCTGGCACTGCATTTACATTTATGTATTTAAATGAATTCAGAGACTGTGACCTAGGGCTGAGCAAAGATCTGTGGGGTCGCCACTTCAATTAACGGGGCACGACATTCGATTCCTCCACACTCGGTCTCCAATGATTCCATCTGTGAATTGCGGTACAATTTAAATTTAAGTGAGAAAGTCAATCATGTGCGCCTTTTTTTTAACTCAATTTACGTTTGACATAGGTATGAAAAAGACTCGATAAAAGTTTGTTATATTTATTACATTGTTCACTTTTTTCTGGTGACCGTTACGTTCCTAGAAGTGGAGTATTAATACGGTTCAGGGTAATAGTGGGGTAATTTGAGTAAAAGTTGCAATTTAATGAATAAAAATTTACCTAATCTCCAAACAGATATATCTATATATATAATTTAAAATGGAAATGGAAATTACGGAAAAACGGCTGAACTGTTTTTAATGAATGACCCGTCATTTTGAAGCTTGGCATCCAAGGATTTTCAGAAAAATAGTAACTTTCAGTGAAGCGTTAGTTTTCATACACAATTTTTCTATTTTCCAAAATCCATCTTTCGTCAGTTTTGAGAACTAATTGCATTTCAGAATAAAAGAAAACGCAAACTACAATAAACAATAGGCTATTACATGAAGGTCATGACCTGCAGGATTGCTGTCATATTTAGAGTTCAAATTCAGTTGGTTATTATAAACTTCAAGACTTACTAAAAATAATTTACAGGTCTGATTCTGCGTTGTGTAATTTTATGAATACAGCTGTATATTGGATATTAAAATTTACAAAACTTGTGATGATTTGATAACATTATTACCATTAGAAATGAAATATGATTATAGTTAAAGCCATGATGTGACTATTTTTTATTACTTATACGTATTAATGCTATATTGATGATATGAAAGTGAAACATTTTGGAGTTATGTAAGTAAATGTAGAGAATATCTTAAATTAGATCTTTATTTCTATAATTTACTGAGTGGCGGCTATGTATAATATATATAAGTAGAAAACTTACGTAAGATAATAATATTATTAAAAGTCGAATATTTTTATAGTTATTAATGAAGTGGGGTTGGTTCTTTTTCATATATTTCATGGCGGTGTGGTGTAGATATTTATATGCGTCATTCTCTTCATTATTGGCTCCAAAGAGTTAAAAAACTACAGTTCCTAAAGAAAGACCAAAAGGTATTACTTACTAATAAAATAAGAGGTCTACAAAATTTTTTAGCCTCCCGATCATTTCAGCAAGATCTCTTAGTAGCATAAAATGATTTTACCCTCTACATTTCAAGCTCTACATGCAGCAGCTATACCAAGATGCTATGTCTATTGTTCGAAAGCATGGCAAACCTGACTTTTTTAACTTTCACCTACAATCCACAATGACCTGAAATAGCTATTGCTTTACTCCCACATGAAAAATTCGCGTTCAAACTCAAAAACTGAAGTTGGATAGGTTCAAGAAAAAGTATTTGGCATAAAAAAAAACATTCAGAGGGAGTATATTTTATCATTACGGAAGCAAATAACTTTCAGAATGTCTGGTACTCTTCATTGAAAATAAATCTGAAAAATTTTTATTTGAACGTCTAATGAACTTAGTTTGCAGCATTTGCTGCACAAGCCACTAATTATTATACAGGGACATCATTTTATTCTTTACTAACATTTTTAATATTAACCTGGCTGTACCTTTCTATTAACGATTGAAACAGGAAACACCGTTTGCTACCCCTTCCACGACTGGAGTTCGATGATACTGGCGTAAAATACAAATCACTTTACTAGGTATAGGAGGGAAGAAAAGTAGTGAATCCATTTATGTAAACTAGGAAATATCACAATTTTGAGTTTGATAATTTTCATTAGGTTTTTTTAATCAAAATACAGTACTGTATTAACAATGAGTGTTTTTACTCACGAATTGAGCTATCCATTCGGACGTATTAATTATGCAGTGTATATTATACTGCCTACAGCACATTAGCGTACAATATAGAGAATGAAGTTAAATTGAAAAATAATCATAATATGGATATTTAAACACATTTTTGAAAATGGTGGCCGTTCATTTCGATACAGGCTTCAGTTCTTTTGTGCGTATTATCGCACTATAGACTATTGTACCCAATTCCAATTACCAGTTTCGTTCTTCGTACTAGTAACTCATGTTGAAATAATTCTGTAGGCCTACTCTATAAAAGAGTACCTTACGTACTGTAAATTCAATCTTCACTTCTGCCCGATCCGAAAAGATAAAATCACTCAGAAATGCTATCTACTGTCCGTTCAAGTGGTTATGTCGCAGGGTTATAGAAGGGGGGGGGGATCATGTGACAGTTAATTACTTAAGGAGGCCCTTTTATTTAAGTTATTTTAAACACTTGAATAATATTACGTAGACGTCCAATTCCTAACAGAAATTAATGTTTTCAGAAAAGAGCTAAGATAGCCCAGCTACTAGACTTTACAAAGGGGCGAACAGAAGCAGGTGGGGGAAACCGGGATGCGACATAAGGAAACGGACGACAGTACCCGTACGAAAATATGATTCAATATTGAAAGCTCTTTCGTCACTGGAAAACGCGAACATATTTCTGAAACTTACTATACTCAGTAACTCAGTACTGCTTACGCGCCCTCGGCTGTGTCGTGAACGGTTGGAAGTTTACTAGTAGAAGGGGTGGGAGTGAAGTACATTCCAAAACTCAGGTACAATAAAAATTGAAGTAGAAATAAAATGATGTCCCTGTATATTTATTGTCTATCTCACAATTGTATGTCATAGAATCTAAAAAAATTGTGATTATCACATCGCTACTGCCTGGTAAAAAAAAAACGGTTTTTTGTTTACCAGTCTGTGAAATGACTCATCACTTTCAAAGTAAAATTTTTGAGAAACCAGCTGTGATTCAGTAACCAAGTTCATGTATTGTACATTATACATGTTTAGAACATGTTTTTAATAAATTTAGTAATATATCATTAATAACTTGTTAGTAAATTACTATTTACAAACGTGGGATAATTTGGGTAAGAAAAAAACGCTACGAACGTACGCACCAATCTGTTAAATTCCACATTAGTCAGTAAATAAATAAATTGCACGTATGCAGTGAACACTCTGGAGTATTTCAATTTCCTCCGACGTTAACGGGATGCTGGGAGCCCCACCAGCTGCTCGGTGACACCTCTGTTACGCTCTCTGCACCTGCCGGTGATAAGACATCCGCACATCATACGGCTGGCAGAATGCGAGATTCCTTTTGTATTACACATGCCAAGATTTACAAGCATCTGCGTGAAGAATGAGTCCTCTGGGAAGCAGATTTATTGCTCCGCTCCCATGGCAACTCGTCCCCCTTGGAAACAAAACACGGCACTGTAACACCTAGCAACCACACAACATAGCCTTCATTTATTAATTTGCGTTAGGGTCTATGGTAACAGTAATATTGTTGGTATGATATGTATATGTATGTACTTAATGTAATATATCTTTCATTTATTAATTTAGATTATTTTCTATGGTAACTAGAACTGCTGCTATGATATGAATGCATAGGTCTACATACAAAACATATTAATTTAGGTTAATTAGTAACAAATATAAATGACACTCGGGAGGAAATTAAACGCAGAATAAATATGGGAAATGCGTGTTATTATTCGGTTGAGAAGCTCTTATCATCCAGTATGCTGTCCAAAAATCTGAAAGTTAGAATTTATAAAACAGTTATATTACCGGTTCTTCTATATGGCTGTGAAACTTGGACTCTCACTCTGAGAGAGTAACAGAGATTAAGGGTGTTTGAGAATAAGGTGCTTAGGAAAATATTTGGGGCTAAGCGGGATGAAGTTACAGGAGAATGGAGAAAGTTACACAACACAGAACTGCACGCATTGTATTCTCCACCTGACATAATTAGGAACTTGAAATCCAGACGTTTGAGATGGGCAGGGCATGTAGCACGTATGGGCGAATCCAGAAATGCATATAGAGTGTTAGTTGGGAGACCGGAGGGAAAAAGACCTTTAGGGAGGCCGAGACGTAGATGGGAGGATAATATTAAAATGGATTTGAGGGAGGTGGGGTATGATGATAGAGACTGGCTTAATCTTGCACAGGATAGGGACCGATGGCGGGCTTATGTGAGGGCGGCAATGAACCTTCGGGTTCCTTAAAAGCCATTTGTATAGTATATATATATATAGTATAGTAAATAATATTGTTGTGGTATGTATACATCCAGTAATTGCATAGGAAACATAGCTTTCACCAGAAGAATAGAAGGACTAGTGTACGCACTCAGCGAGTTTACACGGGTCCGCCGCAACGCTGCGCTTCTATCGCTAGGCTCCTGACTTGGAGGAAGTTCACCGTTCTTGTTACGCTAAACGTAGTCCTTTTTAAAAGCAAATTTCTACCATTTAACCCGTCTATTCGTAACTTTAGGAATACTTGCATAGTCCCTTATTCATAATAAATAGCCTTCTCTCAGTTAATACAATTATGAACGTTCGTATCAGAAAATACAATGAAATCTGAAACGCTATGAAAGTGATAAGTTCAGTATTTAACAAGTTGCGAATTCAGGGACAGAAAACTCTACAAAATGTTAAATAATACCAGAGTTGAAAAATATTTTACGTGCTCATAAATTAATTAAATTACTCACCATATGAATGATTAGTTGCCTGCTACTTTCGAGACTTTGCGAGATGACTTGGCGGATTTACGAGCTTGTAATTCTCTTCGGATTTCCTTTGTCCTGAAGAAGAATCGGCACTTTAAGTAGCGGCAAACCAATTTAGGAATAATATCCATGATGTGTTCTCTGCAGCAACCTGCTCCCGAAGACTGGATCGTAAAAGTGTCAATAGTGTCAAGACAGTCAAAGAAGATATCACCCCACATTGCACTCGCTGAGCTAATCTTTTCTTTAATTTTCATTTCTGTTTGAGGAAGTGCATCGTACACAGCTTGGGAGGGATGGGTTAAAAAATTGACGTTCCTACCGGATCCGTAGTCCTTGATTTGGGCGAGAGCTGCACAATGTTTAGACACATTACTTTTCTGTCGAAGGGAATGGACACACAATAAACTTAGAGGAATGATTTACGACATAACCTGCCACATGATACACTAAAAATCTGTCAATCAACACGGCAGGAGTGGTATTTACCAACTCGGGCACAACACTTTCCCAGCCTTGACCATGTATTTCTTCACAAAGAACAATTTTTTTCTTTTATACAAGTTTCTACACACTTCTTAACTGCCTTGTTACGTAATAATGTCTTTTGTCACTATTTCTACAGTATCTCGATCTACAACCCGGAGCAAAACAGTACGGCATTTTTGCAATTATTTTGTAAACCACCACACAATATTCTTTTGTCACTGGTTAATTCAAAGCACAACAAATTGAAGACTTCTACACAAACCCAAACAACAAAGTATACTAACAACTTTCACAATTAAACGCGCGAGAAATTGTATTTTCGAGGTGTCTGACCTCAGACAAACAATGGACTTTAGCGATCGAAGCGCCATTAGTTCTCAGGTTCGCCACCGACAATGAGAGAACATAGGAGTGTGTACACTATCCCTTCTATTCGTCCTACTTTCACATATTAATTTAGATTATTTTCTAGTAAATAATATTGTTGCCATATTATGTATACATACAGTATTTGCATAGGAAACATAGCTTTCACATATTAATTTAGATTATTTTCTAGTAAATAATATTGTTGCGATATGTATACATACAGTACTTGCATAGGAAACATAGCTTTCACATATTAATTTAGATTATTTTCTAGTAAATAATATTGTTGCCATATTATGTATACATACAGTATTTGCATAGGAAACATAGCTTTCACATATTAATTTAGATTATTTTCTAGTAAATAATATTGTTACGGTATGTATACATACAGTATTTGCATAGGAAACATAGCTTTCACATATTAATTTAGATTATTTTCTAGTAAATAATATTGTTGCCATATTATGTATACATACAGTATTTGCATAGGAAACATAGCTTTCACATATTAATTTAGATTATTTTCTAGTAAATAATATTGTTACGGTATGTATACATACAGTATTTGCATAGGAAACATAGCTTTCACATATTAATTTAGATTATTTTCTAGTAAATAATATTGTTGCGATATGTATACATACAGTACTTGCATAGGAAACATAGCTTTCACATATTAATTTAGATTATTTTCTAGTAAATAATATTGTTGCCATATTATGTATACATACAGTATTTGCATAGGAAACATAGCTTTCACATATTAATTTAGATTATTTTCTAGTAAATAATATTGTTACGGTATGTATACATACAGTATTTGCATAGGAAACATAGCTTTCACATATTAATTTAGATTATTTTCTAGTAAATAATATTGTTGCCATATTATGTATACATACAGTATTTGCATAGGAAACATAGCTTTCACATATTAATTTAGATTATTTTCTAGTAAATAATATAGTTGCGGTATGTATACATACAGTATTTGCATAGGAAACATAGCTTTCACATATTAATTTAGATTATTTTCTAGTAAATAATATTGTTGCGATATTTTGTATACAGTACATACAGTATTTGCATAGGAAACATAGCTTTCACATAACAATTTAGGTTAGTTTTTTTTTATTTTTGTTGTTATATGCATGAATATGTACATAGAAAAGACAGCTTTCACATATTAATTTATGTCAGTTTCTATGGTGCCCGTAACTAAAACTGTTACTATGGTATGCACGTATTTTTAAAGGAAACATAGCTGCCACATATTTAGGTTACTTTCTGTGGCAAATGGAACTGTTCCTATGGCATATATATAATTAGAAGTTCTTCCATATCTGCTTGTGATTTACTTCATTTTTCGCGTATGTGAAAATTGATTGGACCCTTTGTTGACACCCTGTACAATGTCTAGGCTTTTGCTGTATTATTCCACAATCACTGTGTTCATAAGTAATTGCAATTGAAACTATTTGCCGGTTCTCAAGCAGAGCGTGCTCTAAGGAAGGCGGAGTTGAATATGATGTTGACAGTGCGTTGGGAACATTTCGAGCGGAGACGTCTTCATTTCTTGGGATCATTGCCGGTGAGAGTCAACATTGCAGAGTCTGTGAGTCGTGTGCGGAATACGAACAAACAGCCCACAAAGTCGTCGGAAGCAACAGTGGCGCATTGCCCCGGGCCTGGGTGGAGAGAGCTTCAAACACGTGAGCATCGATAAACGCACCTTCTGTCACCACCCTGACAACAACTGCGAAACAAAAGAGCACTGATTTCATGAGTCTTTTTCGTGATGCAATATGCTAAGAGTAATTCTTCTGTATGAGAATAAGCTTATATATGAAAGTACAGCCAAAATCATTCTACAGACATTTTCCCTTTACTATAGCGAGTATCACGTAAAACCAGTTCCTAAAGGCTAATTTGGCCGTATCTTCAGTGTTGCCAACTAATACCAGATATCACCAAAGAGGGTAAAATCACAATGTAATGTATAATAACAATAATAATAATAACAATAATAATAATAATAATAATAATATACTTACTGGCTTTTAAGGAGCCCGGAGGTTCATTGCCGCCCTCACATAAGTTCGCCATTGGTCCCTATCCTGAGCAAGATTAATCCAGTCTCTACCATCATATCCCACCTCCCTCAAATCCATTTTAATATTATCTTCCTATCTACGTCTCGGCCTTCCCAAAGGTATTTTTCCCTCCGACCTCCCAACTAATACTCTACATGCATTTCTGGATTCGTCCATACGTGCTACATGCCCTGCCCATCTCAAACGTCTGGATTTAATGTTCCTAATCATGTCAGGTGAAGAATACAATGCGTGCAGTTCTGTGTTGTGTAACTTTCTCCAATCTCCTGTACAATAATAATAATAATAATAATAATAATAATAATAATAATGACTTCCCTCTAGAATGTCACTAGTAAAGTCCAGGATAACAGAGAGGGTTTGGAATTGAACGGGTTACATCAGCTGTTTGTCTATGCGGATGACGTGAATATGTTAGGAAAAAAATCCACAAACGATTAGGGAAAACACGGGAATTTTACTGGAAGCAAGTAAAGAGATAGGTTTGGAAGTAAATCCCGAAAAGAAAAAATATATGATTATGTCTCATGACCAGAATATTCTACGAAATGGAAATGTAAAAAATTGGAGATTTATCTTTCGAAGAGGTGCAAAATTTCAAATATCTTGGAGCAACAGTAACAAATATAAATGACACTCGGGAGGAAATTAAACACAGAATAAATATGGGAAATGCCTGTTATTATTCGGTTGAAAAGCTTTTGTCATCCAGTCTGCTCTCAAAAAATCAGAAAGTTAGAATTTATAAAACAGTTATATTACCGGTTGTTCTTTATGGTTGTGAAACTTGGACTCTCACTGTGAGAGAGGAACAGAGATTAAGAGTGTTTGAGAATAAGGTGCTTAGGAAAATATTTGGGGCTAAAAGAGATAAAGTTACATGAGAATGGAGAAAGTTACACAACACAGAACTGCACGCATTGTATTCTTCACCTGACATAATTAGGAACATTAAATCCAGACGTTTGAGATGGGCAGGGCATGTGGCACGTATGGACGAATCCAGAAATGCATATAGAGTGTTAGTTGGGAGGCCGGAGGGAAAAAGACCTTTGGGGAGGCAGAGACGTAGATGGGAAGATAATATTAAAATGGATTTGAGAGAGGTGGGATATGATGGTAGAGACTGGAGTAATCTTGCACAGGATAGGGTCCGATGGCGGGCTTATGTGAGGGCGGCAATGAACCTCCGGGTTCTTTAAAAGCCATTTGTAAGTAAGTAAGTATACCGGCTTGGAAATAAGTTTGTCGACTTATATTGTTTACTCCCTGTAGGTTACGGATAGTGTCTGTCAATTTGTTATTCCTTATTATAAAGTTTCGTTGTCTGTATTAGCTGTTTAAGTATGTCAGCTTATATCATGTACGTTGTATTGAATATAGAAATTCCTACTGAAATATATTCCTGATTGGATATTTTGGTAGGTATTCACGTCACACGTATAACTTTTATCACCTGATGTGGAATATAGAAGTTTCTGTTGGAATACTGTTCCTGGTTGGGAGTTTTCGTATTCATGTCAGCCGTACCACTTTGTCAATTGATATAGTGCACACCCTGTGGAATATAGAAGCTTCTGTTCCTGGTTGGGAGTTTCGGTATTCATACGTCACAGAGCGACGTTTTACATCAGAGAGTAGAGAATGCGTCGCGATGTTCAATTGTCATCTACGCACCATAAGTTCGCTAATATCAATTCTGCGTGCGATGGAAGCTAAACAATTCGTTCAGATAACAACAAAGTGCCTTCCCTGCATTTCTCTGTCAAACGGCTCCTATTTGAATAACCAATGAAGCCCCCCCTGCTGGATTCTCATTTCCTGCGTTTTGATAGCACGTGTTAGACACCGAGGTGTGGCTGGCAAAGGCGTGGTCCACATTCAACCTGTCAAACGCATGTCCACGCGTGTGTTAATTTAATTTTTTAACACTGTTTGCTAACAAACTTCACACAGCCCTTCTGGGTTTTGGAAATTTCCCCACTTCCAAATGAGCACGTACAGTGTGTTTTGTTGTTAATGTCGCCCCAGTGACCCCGAGGTCATGTGATCACGTGTGACGTCATGGCTATGAAAACAGCCATACGCGCTGTCGTTTGTTGGCTTGATGAACTCGTCAAGCGACAATGAAAATAAAATCTCTCAAACTCAGGGTTCATAGCTGTGTGTGTGGCATTACTGTGGTGCTTTGTAGGTGTCATGGACAGCCCTTAGCCGTCGTCGTTTGACCTCATAATTCACCCCCCCCCCCATCCAAACTATTGCTACTTCTTTTTTATTCTTTTCCTTCCATAACTTTTAATGTCATCTTCTACATTTTTTTAATTGTTATTTTTCTGTTCCTAAATCTTCTATTTTACTGTTTTTTTTTCCTTTCCAGTAATACCTTTGATTGTTATAATTTTCTTTAATCAATTTTTGTAGTTTTATAATTTCCATCATTGTATTCTTCAAGAACTCTCCATTGTTTGTTATGTGTAATACTTACAACTCTCTGTCTTTAAACTGTGATTCTCAATTAGATTTCAGTTTAACAGTTGAAAATTTTCATACGATATTAAAAATAATTGTATTTCCTTAGATATTTAAATTATGGAGAAGTGTATTATAATGTTTTTACTCTAGTTTTTAAATAATTTTGCATCATTATATTGACATTTGGTACTATATTAACTGTAATACTGTATTATATTCTAGCATCTATTATCATTATGTATTTTCTTTCTTTCGTTTGTGTTGTTTGTTTTGTTTTTTCTCTTATTGTGTATTTTGTGTATCTATCTGTGTAAGCCACCTGTAATTGGAAGCCTGCTTCTGTTGGTGGTGGATTTAAATAAATAAATAAATAAATATTCATGTTTTTTCAGTAGTATTTCTACATGTACTCATAATTACAATATGCGTTTCTATTCATGTTTTTACGTTTTCAGTCCTTTCTTTTAAGTTACTAGTTTTTTTTTCATTATTATATATATCATCGTCTCAGAAGTAAACACTGGAATACTAAAACAATCGTCTTTAGAGACAATTAATATTAGGTACCCTCCACAAAACTGGCTTCATTTATACAATGACGGATCCTTGATCTCCAGAGAACAAGGTGCCGGTGCAGGTGTTACGTGCTGTCTCTTCTCACTTTATACATCTCTTGGATATAGAACAACAAGTTTTGATGGAGAAATCATTGCAATAAGTGAAAGTCTCAGAAATCTTCTATGGCACATCAGTAAATTTAAGAACGCAGTTATATTGTCAGACTCCAAAGCAGCTATTCTATCAATCGTCTCTAAACACACACCTTCATCTCAAACAGCAGAAATAACTAAAATGCTCTCTCAATTAATATCACTCAATAAAACAATTGTATTCCAATGGATACCATCCCACTGTGGAATCCTGGGAAACGAGAATGCGGATGCTTTAGCAAAGAAGGGCAGCACTGCTACTTACAGACCTGTTACTAAATCTACGTATTACTCTGTGAAGATATTTATTAAATCTACATACTTAGACTTCAACAAACAAAATTTGATAACACAATCCCAAGGGAAAAAATGCAACTCTCTGCATCAAAATCCACAGTTAATTCCCGATTTACCACGAAAATCGTCTGTAGCTGCATTTAGATTGGCAACAGGCCATGATTGTTTGGCCAAACACCTGCATAGAATTGGAATATATCAGTCCCCTAACTGCCCATTGTGCAACTCAAACCAAGAAATGGATTCGGAACACCTCAAAATCTGTGCTTCAGTGGCTGGCCATGATAATATCTTTGAAAAATATTGGAGTGCAAGAGGTCAAATGACTTTATTGTCAAACACCTGGCATTAGAAAACAACAACATATATCATCGTCGTTCCTGCAATAACTCCTATGTGACATATTTATCGATTTTAAGATTTTTGCTCTATTAAATAACTTAAACAGAAAATAATAAAATCTCCTATATGTAGGCTAATTATATTTCTTTGTTTCGAAAATGTAAGAATTCACAGTCTCCTACGTACTACTGCCATAGGATGAATAAATGTGTTTTTTTTCTTCCTACTGAATAATTTTATATTTTGCACATAGGACTTAACTGCAGGAACAACGACGATATATAGGGTGAATCGTAAGTAATGTCATTAATTTCAGGAGGTTATTCTTTGAGATATTTCAAACAAAAAGTTTAATACAATTTTGCTCGTTCTTGTTTCCTTTTCGAGATAAAAATTGTTTTGTATGAAACATTTCATAGCACAGACAAGAAAATTGTATTAATATTTATTGTTTTAAATATATCAAAGAATAGGCCTAACCCTCTGAAATTAATTACATTACTTACGGTTATTCTGTATATACTTCCTCCATTTCTATATATCCTTTTTCTATTTCTTTATCCACTCGCATTCACTCTGGTTCCATAACATACTACCCCTGTTTTTCATATATTCTACTGTTTTCAGATATTCGTCTGTTTTTATATTCTACTTCTTTCGTTTCTATATATGCTTCCGTTGTTTTATATTATGCTCTTCCAGTTTTTTTTTCTAATTCTTGTCTTTCTACTAAAAACTTCAATAATTTTCGTCTGCTGTTGAACTGCAGTTGGCCACGAGGGTCCAGAATACAAAAGAATTATTGTGCAATAATTATATAGTTTAAACAATAAATTTATAATATTACCTTAAGATATACTTCTGCTTCCATTTCTACTTCCTCTATTCCTGTATTTGCTTCTCCAGTTCTATTGTTAAACTTGAACTCTCACTTTGAGAGAGGAACATAGGTTAAGGGTGTTTGAGAATAAGGTTCTTAGGAAAATATTTGGGGCTAAGAGGGATGAAGTTACAGGAGAATGGAGAGAGTTACACAACACAGAACTGCACGCATTGTATTCTTCACCTGACATAATTAGGAACATTAAATTCAGACGTTTGAGATGGGCAGGGCATGTAGCACGTATGGGAGAATCCAGAAATGCATATAGAGTGTTAGTTGGGAGGGCGGAGGGAAAAAGACCTTTAGGGATACCGAGACGTAGGTAGGAGGATAATATTAAAATGGATTTGCGGGAGATGGGATATGATGATAGAGAATGGATTAGTCTTGCTCAGGATAGGGACCAATGGCGGGTTTATGTGAGGGCGGCAATGAACCTCCGGGTTCCTTAAAAGCCAGTAAGTAAATAAGTAAGTAAGTAAGTTCTATTTTTGCTTCCATTGCTTTTATATCTACGTTTTCACTTTGAATATCTACTTATACGAGTATTTATATATAGGGTGTTTCAGAAATAATTTCACAAACGTTGGGGGCATGTTCCTCACACCAAAACAAGACGAAAAGTTCATATAAACATATGTCCGAAAATCCTTACTTTTTTAGTTATCAATGAAGGAACATAATGAAACATCTGTTAGATGTTGTCAGCTTGGTAGCAAGTGTTCATGTATTGGCATACTCTGTGTCTCCATACACATCCTGTTTTTTTTATTCTTTCTCTGCTTTTATATATACTTCCTTTTTTTTCTATGTATATAATATTTTAGTAGGTTATTTTACGACGCTTTATTAACATATAGGTTACTTAGCTTCTGAATGAGATGAAGGTGATAATGCCGGTGAAATGAGTCCGGGGTCCAGCACCGAAAGTTACCCAGCATTTGCTCATATTGGGCTGAGGGAAAACACCGGAAAAACCCTCAACCAGGTAACTTGCCCCAACCGGGAATCGAACCCGGGCCACCGGGTTTCGTTCTTTTATACTTCTGGCTTAAAAATGTTTACTTGTATTTCTTTTCCTGATTATTTCTGCTTCCAGTTTCATGTCAAATTCTTCTTAGTCAAGACATGTTCTTGAATACATATAAACAGAAACTACAAATCTGTGAAAATCCTGCCGAAGTCCTCCCCAAGTCAGGAGAGATGAACGCACGTATTGGACACGAACTGTAATTCACATTATAAATCAGCTGCTGTAATTATATATTATGCAGAATCCTGTTCAAACTCCATCAACAAAGAAAGAATGCTAGAAAAAGCAGTTGTCATGGCAACGAGCTGCTGTGGTGAATTATTTATTAATGTACAGTAGTATATCACATACAACTGGAAAGCGTGTGATCAAGTTTATAATTGCCTGTAACTATAATATTAATGACATTCAAAACATGCTACAGCAATTACATTGGAGTGACGTATATGTAATTATGCATATAGCAAATAAGAGATATTTTAACAGCGAACTGTGATCGAAGGACAACTTGCGTTTGTATTTATATCATCTTTAAAAATCACGGGGTTTAGTGAGACCCCCAAACCCGTTAGTTAGTTAGTTAGTTAGTTAGTTAGTTAGTTAGTTAGTTAGTTAGTTAGTTAGTTAGTTACTTAGTTAAGTTAGTTACTTAGTTAAGTTAGTTACTTAGTTAAGTTAGTTACTTACTTAGTTAAGTTAGTTTAGTTAAGTTAAGTTAGTTAGGTAGTTAAGTTAGTCAGTCAGTTAGTTAGTTAAGTTAGTTTAGTTAGTTAGTTTAGTTAGTTAGTTAGTTAGTTAGTTAGTTAGTTAGTTAGTTAGTTAGTTAGTTAGTTAAGTTAAGTTAAGTTAAGTTAAGTTAAGTTAAGTTAGTCAGTCAGTTACTTAGTTACTTAGTTAAGTTAGTTTAGTTAGTTAAGTTAGTTAGTTAGTCAGTTAGTTAAGTTAGTTTAGTTAGTTAGTTTAGTTAGTTAGTTTAGTTAGTTAGTTTTGTTTAGTTTAGTTTAGTTAGTTAGTTAAGTTAAGTTAGTCAGTCAGTTACTTAGTTACTTAGTTAAGTTAGTTTAGTTAGTTTAGTTAGTTAGTCAGTTAGTTAGTTAGTTAGTTAGTTAGTTAGTTAGTTAGTTAGTTAGTTAGTTAGTTAGTTAAGTTAAGTTAGTCAGTTAGTTAGTTAGTTAGTTAGTTAAGTTAGTCAGTTAGTTAAGTTAGTTAGGTAGTTAGTTAGTTATTTCATTTCAGTGTTATTTGGTGTTTATTTACATTCATATTATGTAATTGGTTTTTATTACAAAATTACTTTTATAATTTTTTAACCAGTCATTCAGTGAATTGGTTATTGCTGCTGTTAACATAGTGTAGGTACTTCTTTCCATTGGTTACTTGAAAAGTAACTTGGTTACTTTGTTATGTGTTTATGTAGTTTTCGGTTGGTACTTAAATTCTTATTTAATTATTTAGCTGGTTTATTAGTTAGTTTGTTGCTAGAATATTCTGTTAATTGCCCCATAACCTGCGCGCCTTTCCCCTTCGGCCTCACTTCTGCTTGTACACGCCCTGTGTATACATGCTTAGCATTCCGGACTCCTCTGGACTGAAGTAATCCGGTATCAGGCCTCAAGGAACTGCTTTCGCCACCTGCTGAGACCCCTCTGGTAGAATTTAAAATATGATAATTAGCCTCAACTGGATGGAAATGCGTAGAGCTGCGTAACTCGCTCGCAGAAGTGCGGGCAGTTTCAATCAAGGTCAGGAGCTCCTTGACGCTCACAAAATTAGAGTCTTTCTGTGCCCAAGGTTGCGGGTTCGATCCTGGCCCAGGTCGACTACATTTAAATGTGCTTAAATGCGACAGGTTCATGTTAGTAGATTTACTGACATATAAAAGAACTCCTGCGGGACAAAATTCCGGCACACCGGCGACGCTGATATAACCTCTGCAGTTGCGAGCGTCGTTAAATAAAACATAATTTGATTTTACTAATTTTAATACCCTTGTTCATTAGACTTTTTTTTTGTTTTGATTAATATTTCCAACTTGAAAAATATTGGCTATTTTTAATATCTTCTTTGTGTTTTCACACCATCAAAGTACAGTAGAGCGTCTCGTTTAGGCACAGTGAAAACGTAAACAAAGTGCAGGTAACGTGTGGGGGACGACGAGCCATACGATAAACACGAGGGATGCACAAGGTTTCAGTTACAACATTTATGGCTGAGCATTAATTGAAATTCTATTTTCCAAAAACACGCAAAACAAAAGAACATAAATTGCGTAACTTTATCATACACACATTTTAACAAACATGCAATTGTAATGTTGAAATAATTCAATATAACAAAGGACTCTCCGTCCTTTAAATCTGCTCCAAAAAAGAATTATCAAAATTTGTCTATATAAACCTTTTGATTACCCAACAAAATTAATTTTTCAGGAATTTGGCGTATCAAATCTAGAACAAATTTATAAACAAAAATTGCTGATTTACTTGCATAAAAACCACAATAAATTTAAATTTGATCCTCATGAATACCAGACGAGACAAAACTACAGTTTCTTTCTAAATACTCCCAAATGCCACACAACTGCTGGATTAAAACACAGCAGAAATTTTGGACCCAAAATATATAATACATTAATTAGAGCTTACCCTGAGCTAAGTACACTTAACACACATAGATTTAAGAAACAAATCAGATTAATTATTTAATTGTTTAAGCTAATTGAGTTAAAAATTGGTACTCTAATATTCATGTACTTCTGTATTTTCTGTTTGTATATAGACCCTGTTATTACATGCTGTACAGACGTGGACAAATTATTAACAAAATGGACGATTTTTATGATAATTCTGTTTACAAAATTTGACTTTTCAATTTTTGACAATTTTGGATATTTCCATCATTGCAGTAGACAGAAATATGCAAAAATGTCAACTGTACTTTAAATTGAAGAGTCAAGTTTTGTAAAAATATATAATAAAAGTCTTCAATTTTGCTAATAATTTGTAAATTAGCAAAATTGTCAACTGCATTGAAGAGTCAAATTTTGTAAAAATATAAAACAAAAATCTTCAGTTTTGCTAATAATTTCGAAATATCCAAAATGTCAACTGTAGTACAAGTTGAAGAATCGAATTTTGTAAAAATATACAATAAAAACCTTCAGTTTTGCTAATAATTTGTAAATATGCAAAAATATGAAATGTAGTCCAAATTGAGGAGTTAAATTTTGAAAAATATACAATAAAAATCTTCAATTTTGCTAATAATTAGGAAATACACAAAAATGTCAACTGTAGTCTAAATTAAAGAATCATATTTTGTAAAAATATATAATAAAAATCTTGAATTTTGCTAATAATTTGTCCACGTCTGTATTATTTTACCATTTATTAATGTGATTGTCCTCAATGAACTCTCGTAATTTTGTGATATATTTTGTATAACTGATCTGAACTACGCCCGAGCACGAGCTTCTGCTCTTTCGGGCTGCAATGCCTAATGTAGCTCAAGTGTATAGTATTAATAAATATTATTATTATTATTATTATTATTATTATTATTATTATTATTATTATTATATGATGTTGCTTTCAAGCTGCATTTTTTATGGCCATGAATTTCATTCTCTGTATGACTAACGTAATATCACCGTCTTCTTTGGCCGAATTAACAAAACTACAGTATATTGGTCTGAAGTGACAACACTATTTCCTAAACATAATTTTCCCTTCTCAAAGTTCAATTTATTCAGGTACAGTACAGAAGACGGTGATATTATGTTAGTAGTACAGAGAATGAAATTCGTGACCGTAAAAATGCTGCTTGAAAACATCATATAAACTAAGTAGCAAAATTTGATTTCTTGTATTGAATTATTTCAACAATACAATTCCTTGTTTGTTAAAATATGTGTATGATAACGTTATGCAATTTGTGTTCTTTTATTTTGTGTGTTTTTGGAAAATATAATGTAAATTAATGTTAATTAATTGTAACTAAAACTTTGTGCATCCCTCGTGTTTATCGTATGGCTCGTCCTCCCCCACACGTTACCTGTATTTTGTTGACGTTGTCACTGTGCCTAAATGAGACGTTCTACTGTACTGTATCTATTAAATTAATGAGAGATGTATTTGAGTAGTTGGTCACAAAGTAAACTTACTAACCAAACAACCAAAAATATCAGCAGGAGTTTTTACTGACACAGAGCCTACAAAAATTAAAAAAAAAAAAAATGGAAATTTTAGATAACTTGAAAATTTGGAAATTTTTTTAACTTAAAATTTTTTTAAATTTTGAAATTTTCGAAAAAATTTTTGAGACTTTGAAAATTCTTTAAAATTTTGAAATTTTGATAACTTCTTTAATTTTCGGAAAAAAAAATAAATTTTGAAAGTTTTGGAAATTTTGCAAAGATGTTTAAATTTTTAAAATTTTCAAAAAATCTTCCAAAATTTTCAATAAGAAATACCACAATTTTATAACACTTTTCCAAATTTTGCAAAAATTTTTAAATGTTGAAAATTTTCAAAAAATTTTCCAAAATTTTCAATAAGAATTACCACAATTTTATAACACTAACACTTGTTTTGTAAGCTATTAATAGAGGATATTTTTTTTAAGTTTCGAAAAAAAAATACATTTCGAAAGTTTTGAAAACTTTTCGAAATTTTGCAAAAATTTTTAAATTTTGAAAATTTTTAAAAATCTTCCAAAATTTTCAATAAAAATTACCACAATTTTATAACATACTTCTTTTGTAAGCTATTAATAGAGGATATATATTTTTTTTGTTTAATTTTCGAAAAAAAAAATAATTTCGAAAGTTTTGAAAACTTTTCGAAATTTTGCAAAAAATTTTATATGTAGAAAATTAAAAAAAAAAAACATCCAAAATTTTCAATAAAAATTACCACAATTTTATAACACTAACACTTGTTTTGTAAGCTCCTAATAGAGGATATATATTTTTTAATTTTCGAAAAAAAAATTAAATTCCGAAAGTTTTGAAAACTTTTCGAAATTTTGCAAAAAATTTTTCATTTTGAAAATTTTAAAAAAATCTTCCAAAATTTTCAATAGGAATTATCACAATTTTATAACACTAACACTTGTTTTGTAAGCTCCTAATAGAGGATATATATTTTTTAATTTTCGAAAAAAAAAATTAAATTCCGAAAGTTTTGAAAACTTTTCGAAATTTTGCAAAAAATCTTTAATTTTGAAAATTTTCCAAAAATCTTCCAAAATTTTCAATAGGAATTATCACAATTTTATAACACTAACACTTGTTTTGTAAGCTCCTAATAGAGGATATATATTTTTTAATTTTCGAAAAAAAAATTAAATTCCGAAAGTTTTGAAAACTTTTCGAAATTTTGCAAAAAATTTTTTATGTAGAAAATTTTCAAACAAACATCCAAAATTTTCAATAAAAATTACCACAATTTTATAACACTAACACTTGTTTTGTAAGCTCCTAATAGAGGATATATATTTTTTAATTTTCGAAAAAAAAAAAATTAAATTCCGAAAGTTTTGAAAACTTTTCGAAATTTTGCAAAAAATTTTTAATTTTGAAAAATTTTCCAAAATTTTCAATAGGAATTACCACAATTTTATAACACTAACACTTGTTTTGTAAGCTCTTATTGGAGGCATAGATATGGAGTTGGACAGGCACGATGGCAAGAGCTGTCGTTGCACATGACGAGCCCGCATCTTTCCGCTCACGCTACTACGTGCCGCTAACTATCCGTGTCGGTGTTGCAGAGGGAGGTGCTACAGCGCGATGTGGATCGCGAGAGGCGACTTCGGCTGGACACGGAGGTGCGGCTGCGCGATTCCACCAGCGAGGCGGAGCGGAGCCGGGCCAGGCTCGCCAGTCTCCAGCGCGAATTCGGCAGGTGAGCCAACAACCAGCACTGTACTATCCGGCGAAGGCACGTGTCGTGCTTTAACCCACTGGGAACAAATTTTCTCATAATATGTATATGGGACCGGTGTTTACCCAGCATCGCGATGAATTTGAGGAGCTACAGTGTGTAGCGAAATTCGTTTTACAAACAGCCGTGACGGCTGGGGTGGTAATCGTGCTGACTACATGTTGCTCCTTACTGAGTGGATGATCGTTCTTCTCTGCTGAAGCATGTAGGCGCCAGGCCAGTGGAGAAATTTTTCTTATATTTAACAGTTACAGATGGACAGATCAATTACAAAATTTTCCCATTTTTTAAAACTTCAAACCTTAGAAACTGCTAGCACATTCACAAAGAAATTTTTAAACAAATATTTGATCTTTCCTAATTTAAAGAGTAATATTATATCCTACATCATACAGCAACATTTGAGAATTGTGCCCCAATTAGTTACTTATTCATTTTAAACTTTAATACCGAAAATGTAATATTTTTTTATTTTGTTTGAAAAACTTATAAATTCTCTATAACAGTCATCATATAAATACCGAAATTTCACTAAAATTAGTGTTTCCTGTTGTTAATCAACAGTTAAAAACATTGATAGTTTGTCTAATAATTTAAGGCCAGGGCAGCATTTTATAAGAATTATAAGGTGTCCCTAAAGTTTCTGGCAACACTATACAGGGTGTCCCATTTATCTTGTGCACCTATTATATCTTTTTTGTTTGGATAGGTATTGGAATTTTTGTTTTTGAGTGTAATGTTAGAACGAAGGGCTAACATGGGTGTAGAGATTTGGTGCATGTAACTACATTGTGGTACAAGATACACGTCATCAATTTTTCAAATAGCACTAAATACTTTAATCATATTACATTGATTACGCACATTCAGACGAGTTCAAAAATGTATCACGTCACCTTCCTAATCAATAACAACAACAAAACGAAACAAAAACGTACTTCCAATGTGATAATGTTATGCTTCGAGAGTCACAGAAGATGTTCCAAATGGTGACCATTCACATTAATGCACATTCGAAGGCGTTTCCCGAAAGACCGTATGACTGCCCGGCATGTTGCTGGCTGAATGGACACACAAGCCTGTCGAATGCGTTGCTGCATATTGTCTGGTGTTGTTCTTTACAGTTCCCCAAAAGAAGAAGTTGGGTGACAAGTCCGGGGAACGTGCAGGCCACTGTACGTGGATTGTGGCGTCGATAGTTGTTGTGGTTTGTTTATATTTTAAAACAGCAAACACACGACGTGTACGGACGTCAGTCGTCTTTCGTTTTGTGTAAGTTAATGCACAAAATGAATGGGGCACCATAACAAACGGCACATTCTGATGGCATTTATTTTGCATTTTGTTATTATTGATTGAGAAGGTGACATTGTGATACATTTTTGAACTCGTCTTAATGTCTGTAATCAATGCAACATGATTAAAGTATGTAGTGCTATTTGAAAAATTGATGACGTCACGTGTATCTTGTACAATAATGTAGTTACATGCACCAAATCTCTACACTCATGTTAGCCCCTCGTTCTAACATAACGCTCAAAAACAAAAATTCCAATACCTATCCAAACAAAAAAGTTATAATAGGTGCACAAGATAAATGGGACATCCTGTATATTCTAAGATTGTTGTATTCTCATGTCAACCATTTTTGTTATTAAGGTGTTCCTTGAAATAACAACTTAACGTTCGTTACGTCGTTTTTCCGTTTCCAGCATATAGATTATTAACAGATTTCCCTCCTGACAAAATATTATTCTCCTTCAACGAACCCAGCGCCCTCTAGGAATATTCGAATGTCGTTCTGCGCAATCCTGTTGTACAAATCTAAAATGTTTGATTCTCTGTATCTCAAATTCAAGTTTCTATACTTAAGTTCTTGTTCCAGAGAATGCCTCAATTCCAATTAGTTCTCAATTGTTCTGACTATATATACATAAGTCCATTTTCTCCGCCCCCATATTCAGTAACTTTATACCCACACATAATGTAACATAAATCCATCTTTTTTATGTTATCTCTCTGAAGATTTAACCGAGAAAATCTGGTTGCCTTTGCATCCTTAACCTGTGATAATAAAGAAGGAATCAGGAGGCTGTGATTGGTCAGTTTGAGTCGAGAACGAGCAATCGGGATGGCCGTTACGTTGCCGAGAGTTATAGGGGGCCGTGTTGGTTGTTGGGGGAGGAGGAGGCCCAGGTGGCCTTCGTTTTATTGCACAGCGACAGGAGATCAATATGGACGTTATTGCGAGGGATCTGAAACGCTTTCTTTTGCGTGTTTATCTTTTGTCCGATTTTAACGACGGCTTCTAGAAGCTAGAGTCGAAGGTTTTACACAAATCACGGTGTAAACTCGGGGCTTTTATTGGGTGCAGTTTAGATATCTTAGCTTTACCGGGGGCATCAAGGCACCTCAATCAAGAGGAAGAAGACAGGGGGCCTAGGAAAATCGGTGCCATGACAATATCAGAAAAAAATGAACAGAGCCTTGATTTTTTTTAATGCTGATTCTTTCTGGCAAAGAATTTCAGTCTCTTATTATATGACAAACATAATATAGAGTGAAAGAAAGTCAATTTCCAGATTTTCAGGGGAAAATGCGCTTTTTTGAATCCGTCACATGAAAAGTTTCCCGTTCGACCTACAAGAAGAGATCTATTGTAACGTTTTGACATTTATTTATTTATTTATTTATTTATTTATTTATTTATTTATTTATTTATTTATTTATTTATTTATTTATTTATTTATTTTGCTAATAATTGTAACATAATAGTACATTATGCAACGAGCCTATAATGAAGGTATTAAGAAGCGAGTATGGATATTTATGAAACTCGCTTGCGCTCGTTTCATAATTTTCATACGAGCTTCTTAATTACCATTATAGGCGAGTTTCATACGACTTTTTATGCTCGACCATATTTCTAACTTGATATTATTAATTTTCTTTGTATCTGACCTTGGCCAATGTCCCGTATGTTGTGAGATGTGCGCAGACGCGAAAGTATTGATTTTTTCCGAGGAACAGATGTTCACAATGACCTTGCTAGGCCATAAGAACCTACAGAGATAACATTAAAAATAAATTGGACATTGAAAAACGAGATGACAAATTGAATTTATTTGAATATTATTTACAATTAACGCTAATTATTATAGTAACAGAACATAACCTTCTGCGACAGTATTGGATTTCCAGCCTCCGTGGCTTTTCGCTAATTCTCTTTCGATTGCATA
>NC_091117.1:9532500-9587500 GCF_040183065.1 Periplaneta americana
TCACTGTGCATCTTTTTTCTCTTCGTTAAGTTTATTTATACACGCTTTAACATCTGTGGTCATGTCGCGTGTTTAGAATGTGTGGGTATATCAATAGGCCGTTTTTACTCCTGTTGAGTTCCTGTTTCTATTGTGTGTTATAGATGGCTTGTGTTCATGTAACTGATTACAGATTTTGATTAATGTTTTTAATATTAGTGATTGAGGCGGTGATGAATCATGGCATGTAAATTTCCAATCTGGCATTTGCCTTTATTTCTAAAGAAAACCATGAAAGACCCCAGTCAGATTGGTCGGCCATAGATTTTGAACTCGTGGCCTCCCGAATGGGAGCCTCAAACTCTACCTTTCTGGGTTTAAAAAATGAAAACAAATGTTGTACATAAATATTATTTTAAGAAACACAGGAAACGTATATTATGGATAAATTATGAGCGCAAAACGCCATTTCGTGACACTTGTGAAATATCTGAGCTCCATTGAGCTCAACGGTGTAATACTAATTTTTACTTCATATGTGTTGTATTTTTGGTCCAGTAAAAATACTCAACTTTACGACAAAACTCTTGAAGATCGTTATTAGCGGCATCTATTGGCTAATATGGGAAATTATCCGAAGCATATGCGGGATCGTGGAAAAACATAATAATAATGATGATAATAATAATATAATATAATAATAATAGTACTTACTTACTTACTGGCTTTTAAGGAACCCGGAGGTTCATTGCCGCCCTCACATAAGCCAGCCATTGGTCCCTATCCTGAGCAAGATTAATCCATTCTCTATCATCATATCCCACCTCTCTCAAATCCATTTTAATATTATCTTCCCATCTACGTCTCGGCCTCCCTAAAGATCTTTTTCCCTCCGGCCTCCCAACTAACACTCTATATGCATTTCTGGATTCGTCCATACGTGCTACATGTCCTGCCCATCTCAAACGTCTGGATTTAATGTTCCTAATTATGTCAGGTGAAGAATACAATGCGTGCAGTTCTGTGTTGTGTAACTTTCTCCATTCTCCTGTAACTTCATCCCTCTTAGCCCCAAATATTTTCCTAAGCACCTTATTCTCAAACACCCTTAACCTATGTTTCTCAAAGTCAGAGTCCAAGTTTCACAACCATAAAGAACAACCGGTAATATAACTGTTTTATAAATTCTAACTTTCAGATTTTTCGACAGCAGACTGGATGATAAAAGATTCTCAACCGAATAATAACAGGCATTTCCCATATTTATTCTGTGTTTAATTTCCTCCCGAGTGTCATTTATATTTGTTACTGTTGCTCCAAGATATTTGAACTTCTCCACCTCTTCAAAAGATAAATTTCTAATTTTTATATTTCCATTTCGTACAATATTCTGGCCACGAGACATAATCATATACTTTGTCTTTTTGGGATTTACTAATAATAATAATAATAATAATAATAATAATAATAATAATAATAATAATAATAATAATAATGGGAAAGTAAGTTTTCATTATTTTCACAGTGACAGAGAGGTACAAAGGGCTGTCATAAGCCATCTCAATTGAATAAAAATTTGTCCGCGCATCCTCAGTTGAGATAACACAGACATTACCGGCCGACCAAGTGGCAGCTCCTTGCGTGCCTGGCTAGAGAGCGAGCGCAGTGCCCTGTGGGAAACTCTGCCGCAAGAATTTCCCTCCTGGGCTCTCCCTCGGTGAATTGTCCAAACAGACTCAGTGACGACTAATCACAGCTTCCATTATGGATGCGGCAGTAAATGACTGCCCGTTAACATGGTCTGGGAACCCTCGTCTTTTTTTCTCTCCAGGTGAAAGGATTGGTATGTTTTGTGGTTCGTGTAACTTTATGTTTTGTCTCTATCTAAACAACTTCATTCCACGATTCTGCCAGCTTTCTTTCGTGACAATACATGCTAATATTCATGTGTGGCTGTTGAGAAACGAGGAGTCTTACTTTACAGTGTCATACCTTATGAAAATGCAGGAAACAAAAGAGTAACAAGATGTGGAATGATTTGATCTCTGCAGTAAATATTATATCCAATAAGGAATAAGCAAAGAGGAGGTAATATGCTGTTCTTACAATATCAATTTCAAAGCCCTTTTTTTTCGTTCAAAATTTAATTTTAGGATCCATGTGTATTAAATTTTTTTTATCTTGTTTTGATGACTACAGTATTACCACCTCTCACAATATTGTATGTTACTTTTATTGAAAATCTCACTGAGCATCTCCTATCTCATTGAGCATCCCGCAAGATATTAATTTTAAGATCCATGTTTGTTAGACTTTTTCCTTATTTTGATGACTACTACCAGGTCTCAAAACATTGAATATTTTTTTAACCTTATGTAAATCCTGCCTTATACAGGATGTAAACGATATTAACTGACAAAATCATACTGACAGTACATATCGGTCAGCTGGACAAACTATCTAGTGAAATTAAATTATTTTTTATAATTTCATTTTTAATTAATAAAATACCATGTTTTTAAGATTGGTAGTAATTTAATTATTGTTTATATTTCTACTGAACGTGAATGCCTTTGCTCCCAACACACAACAATACATAACAGAATAACAAAAGACTGCTTCAGCGTATATACCGGGCAAAGTAGCCTAAATATGACTGTTCATTCTCTTTTCCGAAAGCGTTAGACTCACGAAACAAGTTTTTCTGGGAAAACTATCTATTCTATTTAAAAAAAAAAAAAAGCTAGACTCACAAAACACTTTTTTTTTTCTTTCGGAAAACTGTATATTTTCTTTTTCAAAAAAAGTTATACTCACAAAACATAATTTTTTACGTTACAGAAAAACAACAGTTAATTTTTTTCTTCAGATATTTATGCTCTACCTTACTTACTTACAAATGGCTTTTAAGGAACCCGAAGGTTCATTGCCGCCCTCACATAAGCCCGCCATCGGTCCCTATCCTGTGCAAGATTAATCCAGTCCCTATCATCATATCCCACCTCCCTCAAATCCATTTTAATATCATTCTCCCATCTACGTCTCGGCCTCCCCAAAGGTCTTTTTCCCTCCGGTCTCCCAACTAACACTCTATATGCATTTCTGGATTCGCCCATACGTGCTACATGTCCTGCCCATCGCAAACGTCTGGATTTAATGTTCCTATTTATGTCAGGTGAAGAATACAATGCGTGCAGTTCTGCGTTGTGTAACTTTCTCCATTCTCCTGTAACTTCATCCCTCTTAGCCCCAAATATTTTCCTAAGCACCTTATTCTCAAACACCCTTAACCTATGTTCCTCTCTCAGAGTGAGAGTCCAAGTTTCACAACCATACACTCTACCATGCTCTACCACTAATACTTTTTTGGCAGTTTATATCTTTTGCATCCTGTAGATACAGTATATCGAGTGTTACATTGTTTTATATTGTCTCTCAAGTGAAATTAGTGCTTGCAACAGAAAATCGCATATTTCGTTTCTGTGAGAGTTGGGCCCTATTTCACCGTTCCCTTAGAACCTTTCAAATGTTGGCCAATCCCAAGATGATAGAGTATTATATCATCTTTGGCCAATCCAACTGTATTCCATAATATAAATTCATCCATAATAAGGAAGTTAAGTTTATTTCAAATGTTGACCTCCATTTTGTACACGTTTCTACATGAGAGTTTTGTCATGAAATTGTATTTACGAAACAAAACTCCGTTACTTTTAAACCAGATCTAATTATCGCATTCTGCAGCTGTCACACGATAGTCTGCTGTTATTTCGTTGCCGGGGCAACAAGTATCAAATGAAGAGCGAGGTCAGGGAATGTGCGAATTTGACCTCAGCATTCGTCATGCAACTTGTTCAGAATCTCATTTGCAGTTCAAGTTTGAAGGAAATGTGAACCGTACTACAAGTAGAACAGAATTGTGCTGCAATAAAGGTACGTTTGTTGGAGAAACATAGCAAATGAGATATTTTGGACAAAGGCTGTATATCCGGAACATGAACGTGATGTAGTGAAAAAAAAAACGGGCGGGTTTTAGCATTCTGAACAACCGGTGCGTAACAGTGCATATATTTCATGTAGAAATGTATATAGGGTGACTGAAAAAAGTTTAGTCAGTATTTCGGAAGAATGTATTGGACTAAAAACAACGACTAGTACCAATACAGTTAGGCCTAAACACATTCAATTAAGACCTATCTCCATTTTTAAACCACACAAACACACACTCTCTCACATTTTAGACATATTAACGATGTTATGTAAAAATTATGGTAACAGCGTTCTAAAGTAATGTCAGTGATAGAGCAAAATTTTAATTGGATGTGTTGCGACAAGAAATTAATCTAATCTTCGAAGTAAAGGCCATTAGATTCTATGGTTTTGAGCCACCTTTCAGCGAGGTTTGTTATCCCGCGACGGTACCAGTTTCTGGTTTTTGTTGCGAAGAATTCGGGGATACCCATATCAACGGCTTCCAAGTTTTGGAAATTTCTTCCACGCAAGAAATTGGCCGTGGATCGAAACAATTGGTAATTTCAAGGCGCAAGATCAGGGACGTATTCTGGGTGTGGTAACAGTTCGATTCCTTCAAATTCTTGAACTTTTTCCATGGTTGTTCGAGCGATATGGGATCTTACATTGTATTGTTGCAAGTGAATTCCATTTCAATTAACTAATGCCGGATACCTCTCTCGTAGAATTTCATGAACTCGTCCTAGCTGTTGAGAATAAAGATCCGTATCGACCGCACGTCCGTTTGGAAGGAACTCCCAATGAATCACACCTTCAAAATGCCATCAGACATATAACATTACTTTGGGACAGAACCGATTTTGTTTGACGGCAGCTTTGGCAAAGTGACGGGGATCGAACCACTATTTTGAAGTAGCACTAAAATTATTATATTTCATGTAAATTAACTCGTAGATACTGAATACGAACAAAATCTGTTAAATAGTTTAGTAGAAGTCGCTGTACACAGACAGACTAGTACTAAAATTATTATATTTCATGTACATCATTCCCTGATAAATTGACTCGTAGATACTGAATATGAACAAAATCCGTCCAATAGTTTAGTAGAAATCGCTGTACACAGACAGACTAGTACTAAAATTGTTATATTTCATATACATCATTCCCTGATAAATTGACTCGTAGATACTGAATACGAACAAAATCCGTCTAATAGTTTAGTAGAAATCGCTGTACACAGACAGACTAGTACTAAAATTATTATATTTCATGTACATCATTTCCTGATAAATTGACTCCTAGATAGTGAATATGAACAATATTCGTCCAATAGTTTAGTAGAAATCGCTGTACACAGACAGACTAGTACTAAAATTATTATATTTCATGTACATCATTCCCTGATAAATTGACTCGTAGATACTGAATATGAACAAAATCCGTCCCGTAGTTTAGTGGAAATTGTGGGAAAGAATTTTGATTCGTTCTACCTTTTCCTTTATTTCATTATAGCACATCGTTTGATCTTGTCTGAATATTCTCTGTGGTGAATAGAAGTCTCCACATGTGTCTGCGGTCAGCATGTGGTCCTGGATTGAGTTATCCTCTTGCACACAACTGGCTTGAGGTGTGCCTGGCGACCCGTAGCATTCGGCACCATCTGTCGTGCAAACATGAGAAGTGCAGTTTGTATTCTCGTGATGGAAAGGAAGTTGTGGTCTGGTGCATCGCCAACCTGACCTCTGATTCGCAATTGTTCTTTTCATTGCTGAAATAGATTGCAGTGCAGATAATGGTAGCCTATGCTTTGGTCACTAGGTTTGTGCTAGGTTTCGTGCAGTATATGAATGAAACATGTGGCAGTCGTCAGATGTTAAGTTGCCAGGGCAACAAACAGCTGCTAGGGATTCATATCTCCACGTATGTATATGAAATATGAAAAAGGAGTTGAATCTATCAGCCTAAGCCATGAATTTGTATACGCTACATTTAGGGGTCAGAGAATGTCCTCGTACTTAGTACTGCAGGATAGAGAACATAATACCGAATTGAACTTAAGATAAAAATCAGTAGTTTATTATCACTATTGGCGGAGATATTTTGTTTTGTATTACTGAATCAGTGTAATGGCATGATGAGAAATTGCATTTTTTCCGCGTGGCTGGCATGTACGCTAGCAAAAGAAATAGCATTTCCACATTTTCTCTGTAGGCTACACTTAGTATCTAAACAAAACAAAATCTATAAGTAATAAGTCCCGGTCGGAGCAAGTTACCTGGTTGAGGTTTTTTCCGGGGTTTTCCCTCAACCCAATATGAGCAAATGCTGGGTAACTTTCGGTGTTGGACCCCAGACTCATTTCACCGGCATTATCACCTTCATCTCATTCAGACGCTAAATAACCTAAGCTGTTGATAAAGCGTCGTAAAATAACCTACTAAAAATATAAGTGATAAGTAAACCTGAGATTTTTTGATAATTGAATATTTTGTTCCTTGAGCATTGATTTAAATGCTTATGATTTTTATAACGAACCTGGCATTTTAAAATTCCTGTTCAGAACAAAAAGTTGCATTACTAAGATTTATTTCAAATCATCCGTCCTCAAGTGAGGTTGATCACTGGGATCGGGAATTAACAGACATAAAAGATAAAGGGAAATGAAACGAGCAAAATAATGATTCGATTTGTATATTAAAACAAAAATTTACCTGTTAACATATAGATAATAGTGCAGATTTGAAGAGAGACCTTTGGAATTTCCATTACAATCTTCTGAACCTCATGAAAGGGAATTTTAAAGGATTTAAGGATATTACATGTAAATTTTGGTAAACAACCCCTCGCTCCAAATAGTAAGCCTGTAACATCCCAGTTGTAAAGCGAAATGCCATATTTTTCACTGAGGTATGGAAGACAAGGTACATATTTAGCTCACTTGTCATCATTTATCTTATCAGATTTCTGCAAATTTAAACGACAAAACTAAAATTCTTTCAATCATTTATTATCATAATACACTGTTCCCTTAAATTGACTGAGCATACTGCAAAGTAAATCAATGGCTTTCCCAAAACACATTTTGAAATGTTTTATATAAAACAATTATTTTTTTATACATCTTGATTACACAACTTTTAACACTGTATCGCTTCGGAATACGTATTATATTACTTTCTTATGTTAAATTCTATCGTACCTGGTTTACATGTTTCGACCTATTATGGGTCATCCTCAGAACCCATAACAGGTCGAAAACCTGCAAACCAGGTACGAAGAATTTAACACAAGAAAGTAATATAATACATATTCCGACATTATTTTTTATCTCGGAAAGGAAGCAAAAATGTGCAAAATTGTATTGGAGATTTCGTTTGAAATATCTCAAAGAATAACTCCTTGAAATTAATGACATTACATACGGTTCACCATATATATATATATATATATATATATATATATATATATATATATATATAGTGTATGTGTATTTCAAACTATAGTACATAGCGAATTAATATTGCCATAAGAAATCCATGTATAAAAGTTGAAAGTGGAATTTCATGTAGCTGGCTATGTGTAATAAATTAGTAGGCCTTGTAGAAAAGAAGACTATCTACTGACTATACTATACTACTACTTACTGGCTTTTAAGGAACCCGGAGGTTCATTGCCGCCCTCACATAAGCCCGCCATTGGTCCCTATCCTGAGCAAGATTAATCCATTCTCTATCATCATATCCCACCTCCCTCAAATCCATTTTAATATTATCTTCCCATCTACGTCTCAGCCTCCCTAAAGGTCTTTTTCCCTCCGGCCTCCCAACTGACACTCTATATGCATTTCTGGATTCGCCCATACTTGCTACATGCCCTGCCCATCTCAAACGTCTGGATTTAATGTTCCTAATTATGTCAGGTGAAGAATGCAATGGGTGCAGTTCTGTGTTGTGTAACTTTCTCCATTCTCCTGTAACTTCATCCCTCTTAGCCCCAAATATTTTCATAAGCACCTTATTCTCAAACACCCTTAACCTATCTTCCTCTCTCAAAGTGAGAGTCCAAGTTTCACAACTATAAAGAACAACCGGTAATATAACTGTTTTATAAATTCTAACTTTCAGATTTTTTGACAGCAGACTGGATGACAAAAGCTTCTCAACCGAATAATAACAGGCATTTCCTATATTTATTCTGTGTTTAATTTCCTCCCGAGTATCATTTATATTTGTTACTGTTGCTCCAAGATATTTGAACTTTTCCACCTCTTCAAAAGATAAATTTCCAATTTCTATATTTCCATTTCGTACAATATTCTCGTCACGAGACATAATCATATACTTTGTTATCTACTGACTATTGCCAACTAAAATTCTGTTTAATGGTATTAATCTTGAAATAATTATTATACTAGAGAAGGAAATATTTTATTTATTGAACTGTGTGGAGACAATTCTTTGAGAAAGATAAGAGACCTATTTGCTGGAGGCTTTTCTCGTAGAAGAGGTCCATCCCACAATACGATGAGACTTGTGCGAACTTAATAGTATGGATAAAATTGTTGTTTATTTATGTCTTTATAAAAAAAGTAACCTAATGACAAAAAAAACTTTAAAATGAAATACATAACTAAAATTATAATAGTAACACCATGATATAGCCTAATTATTTTGAATCACCTAACCTAAAACTGATAATATGTTGTCAAAGGATCATGTATGATAACTTCGCAATAATCAGTAGATAGTCTTCTTTTTTTCAAGGCCTACTAATTTATTACACATGGCCAGCTACATGAAATTCCACTTTCAATTTTTTATACATGGTTTTATTATAGCAATATTAATTCCCTATATAGTGTAGTTTGAAATACACATGGTGTAAATATATACATTTTGTAGTCGAACGTTTCTGTGTGCTGCTGAAATTTTGGTGAAACCTTTTGGGACATTCTCTATTGCGGGGCGATTGGTTCTGATAACATCCAGAATTGCAGTGATAGATGATTACTAAACCAGTACATTTTCAAGACAGAGTCTGTTGAGACTCGTGTGTGAAGTTCTCGTGCTCTGTGTTGGTGCACCTTGAGATTTACGCAACCGGATGGATGACTGTATCCCAGCGCTACAGCTCGATGCACTAGAATGCGACGGCGTCTGCTTCAAGCCCTCGATGAACCAGCTATAATCACTACACGCTGCGTGCTCGCAAATTGGCTGTCAGAATTCGTGTAACTCGGGTCGCTGTTGGTTAGCAGACAATACTGCGTACAGCGGGGCTATTATGTTGGCCTCGCCGACAAGTAAGTGCCATGTGGAAGGAAATGACACAACGGCCTGCCTCCTGCATACAGTGAAATTAAAACAACGATTATGCATCAAGTTGTGGAAGGTTTACCATAACGGCTGGTTCACAATAAACCGGGAACCAGAACGACAACGGGATGCGAAGGACGTGAACGTGAACATTTTTGATTCACAATAAACCGAGAACGGAAACGGCTATGCGTATTAGCGTTGCCAACCCTGAGGCTCGACTGGATCGCACTATTGGTTTGTCAGTCTTGAACATTGTGATTAGGCTTTGCTTGTTATATTCAAGAATGAATGAATGAATGAATAAATAAATAAATAGTTTAATAAAGTAATATATTATCGTATTTTCGATTTGAGGATCTTGCACTACATATAAAATAGACCTATTTTGATTATTTTATCTAAACTTTCTCCACGGTGTTTTATTTAAACGATTTTTTTTAATTCCTACAAGAAAATAATTGTTAAAAATTAAATATCAGCACATAAAACGATTTTTAACACTATATTGTCTCCTTCCTTGGGAGGATCCTCAGAAGGATCAACAACAGTAGGAACAGAAAAGCCAGAATCTATATCTAGCCCTTTTACAGCTTGTTTCATGAGAGCAAACCCAAGCTTTAAATTAAGGTATTGTTCACCATAGTTTTCTACAATTTTCTTTCCGTCCTGTATATTTAGGTACACCAAATATAGATTTTTTTGGGAGTAGGACCTCTATCACTATCTTCTGATTCCATGGCCACTATTTCAAATGAGAACCTATCGCAATGAGACCTGATTTCTACTGCCACTACCACTATGACGAAACATGACTGGCACAAGCAAGTAAAATATATAGTAGAGTGTTAGTTGGGAGACCGGAGGGGAAAAGACCTTTGGGGAGGCCGAGACACAGGTGGGAGGATAATATTAAAATGGGATATGATGATAGAGACTTGATTAATCTTGCACAGAATAGGGACCGATGGCGGGCTTATGTGAGGGCGGCAATGAAACTGCGGGTTCCTTAAAAGCCATTCGTAAGTAAGTTGTATTATTATTATTATTATTATTATTATTATTATTATTAATAGTGCTGTTTTTCTGGTTATGTTGGCGGCTGTAGTAACAGTAGATATCTTAATAATAATAATAATAATAATAATAATAATAATAATAATTTATTTTAGCTGGCAGAGTTAAGGCCGTAAGGCCTTCTCTTCCTCTTAACCAGCAAAAATTGTATATACATATGCATGAACTTACAAAGAATTCAACAATTTGATTTAGATGAGAGTTACATGTATACAAGAGTTATTTACGAATTAAACAACAAAATACTATGAACTATTAATTAAACACTGAAATAAACTGTGTAGCAGAATTAAACTAAAATACATAGAATGTTAATATATTTCAAATGATATTAGATAATAGAAAGAGATTATAATGAGACAATTTTGAAAATGCAGCACAATCAGGATGATGTCTAAAGAAAAAAGCAACAGTGTAGTCAGTAATATTTTAAATCAGTATGATTGGAGTGAAATGCTAATAAGGTTATCTTTTAAGCTGTTCTTAAAGGTGTTTGTTGTCTTGCAGCCCCTAATACTTTGTGACAAGGAATTCCATTGACGCGAGGTGGATATTGTAAAAGATGAGGAATAACAAGATGTTCTATGAAGAGGTATATTTAGCGTGCCACAGATATCTTGGGATTGCAATGAAGTTAAATGTTATGTTTTTTTTATTTAACGACGCTCGCAACTGCAGAGGTTATATCAGCGTCGCCGGATGTGCTGGAATTTTGTCCCGCAGGAGTTCTGTTACATGCCAGTAAATCTACTGACATGAGCCTGTCGCATTTAAGCACACTTAAATGCCATCGACCTGGCCCGGGATCGAACCCGCAACCTTGGGCACAGAAGGCCAGCGATATACCGACTCGCCAACCAGCTCGAATGCAATGAAGTACTCCAAAGAGATTTTATATTACAAAAATAAGCGACTTAAGAATACTTAATAACCATGAAGTCTGGTAGTGAAAACTTTGAGAAGGATCGACACTGTTGAACTCGAAGTGACTTGTAAGATAAATGAGCAGACAGTGAGCACGAAACAAACGCATAACGACTGCAGACTGCTTGCAAGTCATCGTAAATCCTGGGAAATGAATACGACATAACTCATGTAGCGTCTGCTGGTGAAGTGCATGGAGCTTGGAGTTCATAGGCGAATGAATGATGTTGATACTAGCTGGCATTTCGTTTACTAAAACAGTAAGATCCATTCCCTCACTGAGAAGAGTACACGCATGTACTTACGCACTATTGTACGCTCAAGTCTTTATCCATGCAAACGTCACCTGCGGCTTAAAATGTATACATTGGTGCGCACTAAATATATTTTCCCCGCTGTGTTGCTTACAGTAGCCAGCCATCTCTTGAGTTTGCAGAACTGACTTAAAAAACTGGCGGTTCCATGTACAATTTGTTGTGAAAGAAAGTGACAGAGGATTAATAGTACAGTAGAATCCCTATTAACCGGCACCAAAGGGACCAGGCTAGTTGCGGATACGAGATTCTGCCGGATAATTGAAAAAAAAAGTTAGTATTTCATGATACCAAATGTTGAAGCTGCAGCCATATGAAACTTATTTCTGTATCATATACTCATAACTGTATAAACATAAAAAAAAACTGTGTGGATTTTCCCTATTAAAACACATCACACATCATAAATAATACATAATTCTAGGTTAGAATATTCATTGGAAATGAAATTTCGTGCGAACTTCCTAATGTGGCAACACTGCCGGCATGAACATAGCTGACTAAACATAAAAACTGTGTGGATTTTCCTTATTAAGACACATCACACAACATAAATAATACACTAATTTTAGGTTAGAATATATTAATATAGAATTATTATTATTATTATTATTATTATTATTATTATTATTATTATTACTTACTTACTTACTTACTGGGTTTTAAGGAACCCGAAGGTTCATTGCCGCCCTCACATAAGCCCGCCATCGGTCCCTATCCTGAGCAAGATTAATGCAGTCTCTACCATCATATCCCACCTCCCTCAAATCCATCTACGTCTCGGCCTCCCCAAAGGTGTTTTTCCCTCCGGCCTCCCAACTGACACAATATATGCATTTCTGCTACATACCCTGCCCATCTCAAACGTCTGGATTTAATGTTCCTAATTATGTCAGGTGAAGAATACAACGCGTGCAGTTCTGCATTGTGTAACTTTCTCCATTTTCCTGTAACTTCATCCCTCTTAACCCCAAATATTTTCCTAGGAACCTTATTCTCAAACACCCTTAATCTCTGTTCCTCTCTCAAAGTGAGAGTCCAAGTTTCACAACCATACAAAACAACCGGTAATATAACTGTTTTATAAATTGTAACTTTCAGATTTTTTGACAGCAGACTAGATGACAAAAGCTTCTCAACCGAATAATAACAGGCATTTCCCATATTTATTCTGTGTTTAATTTCCTCCCGAGTGTCATTTATATTTGTTACTGTTGCTCCAAGATATTTGAATTTTTCTACCTCTTCAAAGGATAAATCTCCAATTTTTATATTTCCATTTCGTACAATATTCTGGTCACGAGACATAATCATATACTTAGTCTTTTCGGGATTATTATTATTATTATTATTATTATTATTATTATTATTATTATTATGTCTTAAGGTATGCTAGTCGTTGGATTAAGTTAGGACCGAAGACCTTCAAATAAGTGCTATTTGGATATAAATTGAATTATGTCTGCTGCACTGGTTTGAGAGGAAATCTGTGCGTGGCGCGCGGGCAGGTACTTAGTTAATAGCAGTGATTACGGCTCTAGTACGCATGCGTTACAGAATGATGGATTTTGGAAGGAGGGAGTCAATGCATAATTTCCCTATCAAGGTCAATACACGCACGTTCCTGCATTACATAATGAGCAAGGCTGGCATATCATCTACCTGCTTCACACAATAGGCCGGCCGCGTTCTTTTGTTTTATTACGAGGCCTGCCTGCTGTCCTTTCCAAACTGGGCGTTGCTCCTGGCAACACGAGGCCGTGATTTATAGCGCGCGGCGAGTGGTGCGGGCTCCGGATACTTCATCAATAAACGAAGAGTATCTGACGAATTGCTCTTGCAGCTTCATTACGCTGGTCCAGGATGCACTGCTTCCTGCTTCAGTTCTGCTAAGCAGTCTATTGTCTAGCAAACACCGCGGCTTCAGACGTAATCACCAATTGTACGCAGAATCACCATCGTTACTGTGATCATCATCTCCATCTTCATGCCCGATATCGTCATCCTCGTCTTCATTATTAATCTTTATTTTCGTCTTCATTTTAATCTTCTCCGTCTTCATTGACGTTCTTGGTTTTATCTTCATCATCGTCTACTTCTCCGTTTTTATCGTTGCCTTAGTGTTCATTTATTTTACATCATCGTATTTGGTATACATCTCCATCTTCATCATCGTTTTCGTCTTCGACATAATTGTTGTCTTAGTCTTCGACATCATTGTTGTCTTGGTCCTGAGCTTCTGAGTTGTCTTGGTCTTCGACATCATTGTTGTCTTGGTCCTCAGCTTAAATGTTGTCTTGGTCTTCGACATCATTGTTGTCTTGGTCCTCAGCTTAAATGTTGTCTTGGTCTTCGACATCATTGTTGTCTTGGTCTTCGACATCATTGTTGTCTTGATCTTCGATATCATTGTTATCTTGGTCCTCAGCTTCAATGTTGTCTTGGTCTTCGACATCTTTGTTTTCTTGGTCTTCGACATCATTGTTGTCTTGGTCTTCGACATCATTGTTGTCTTGATCTTCGATATCATTGTTATCTTGGTCCTCAGCTTCAATGTTGTCTTGGTCTTCGACATCATTGTTGTCTTGGTCTTCGACATCATTGTTGTCTTGATCTTTGATATCATTGTTATCTTGGTCCTCAGCTTCAATGTTGTCTTGATCTTCGACATCTTTGTTGTCTTGGTCTTCGACATCATTGTTGTCTTGGTCTTCGACATCATTGCTGTCTTGGTCTTCGACATCTTTGTTGTCTTGGTCTTCGACATCATTGTTGTCTTGGTCTTCGACATTATTGCTGTCTTGGTCTTCGACATCTTTGTTGTCTTGGTCTTCGACATCATTGTTGTCTTGATCTTCGATATCATTGTTATCTTGGTCCTCAGCTTCAATGTTGTCTTGGTCTTCGACATCTTTGTTGTCTTGGTCTTCGACATCATTGTTGTCTTGGTCTTCGACATCATTGTTGTCTTGATCTTCGATATCATTGTTATCTTGGTCCTCAGCTTCAATGTTGTCTTGGTCTTCGACATCTTTGTTGTCTTGGTCTTCGACATCTTTGTTGTCTTGGTCTTCGACATCATTGTTGCCTTGGTCTTCGACATCATTGCTGTCTTGGTCTTCGACATCATTGTTGTCTTGATCTTCGATATCATTGTTATCTTGGTCCTCAGCTTCAATGTTGTTTTGGTCTTCGACATCATTGTTAACTTGCTCCTCAGCTTCAGTGTTGTCTTTGTCTTCGACATCATCGTTGTCTTAATATTCTTCATCGTTGTTGTCTTGCTCTTTACCTTCTTCGTTGTCTTGTTCTCTATCTTGACCGTCGTTGTCTTGATCTTTATCTTCAGCGTTGTCTTGATCTTTATCTTTATCGTTGTCCTGATCTCTTTCTTCATCGTCGTTGTCTTGATCTTTATCTTCATCGTTGTCTTGATCTTTATCTTCATGGTTGTCTCGATCTTTATCTTTATCGTTGTCTTGATCTCTTTCTTCATCGTCGTTGTCTTGATCTTTATCTTCATCGTTGTCTTGATCTCTTTCTTCATCATCGTTGTCTTGATCTTTATCTTTATCATTGTCTTGAACTCTTTCTTCATCATCGTTGTCTTGATCTTTATCTTTATCATTGTCTTGATCTCTTTCTTCATCATCGTTGTCTTGATCTTTATCTTTATCATTGTCTTGATCTCTTTCTTCATCATCGTTGTCTTGATCTTTATCTTTATCGTTGTCTTGATCTCTTTCTTCATCATCGTTGTCTTGATCTTTATCTTTATCGTTGTCTTGATCTCTTTCTTCATAATCGTTGTCTTGATCTTTATCTTTATCATTGTCTTGATCTCTTTCTTCATCGTCGTTGTCTTGATCTTTATCTTTATCATTGTCTTGATCTCTTTCTTCATCATCGTTGTCTTGATCTTTATCTTTATCATTGTCTTGATTTCTTTCTTCATCGTCGTTGTCTTGATCTTTATCTTTATCGTTCTCTTGCGTTTTATCTTCATCATATCTGCCTATGCTGGACATCTTTATTTTTACCACCTTTTTGTCTTTACTTTCATCTTCATCATGGTCTTTATTTCACAATTGTTTTCGTTTTATCTTCATCGTAATTTTTATCTCGTATGTTGTCATTTTCCTTCAACTTCGTTGTCTCCGTCTTCATTTTCCTTTCCTTTCCTCTTTCAAATTATCTGTAAATTCATCTTCCGAGATTCGCTCGAACGCCTTCCGAGGTAAAGGCCGTTTAGCTGAAAGTTGTACAATGTCTGGCGCGCTGTATCTTACGAGATGAAGTAGCTCTCAATTGTTTTGAAACCACCTGTAGCAAAAGACAGAAATTGTTTTATTCTTCTATGGAATAAGTGGTTGAAGCGGAACTTTTTGTACACATTTGTCTTGTTATTTATTAGGGATGCAAAGCCTCGCAGTGTGCCACATCAGTCTTCGTACTGAGTTATGTAACAGCAGTGTGAACGCTTCGTTACGGTACATTCATGCTAATGGTGGGGAAAATAAGAAGAGAGTGGCTACAATGAAAAGCACATTTCTCTCCGCTGCTGTAACGATGTTGAGAGTATAATGACTAATTTAACTTTTTTGTGGCGTTTCTATCCCGAGGCGAAAGTGGGTGACCGCCTCGTAATGGCCAGCATGGACGGGAAACAAAACAACATCGCATCATCTTGCTATTAGCAACCGCCCTGAACAAAACAAACCATTACGTCCCTTCGGATTGAATGCTGTAGTGTTATTGCTAGTTGTTACAAGAACCATAAGAAAGTAGTGCCATTTCGCGGATTTAAAAATGTGCATCGCTGAAGAGCTATATAGAGCCTGGAATTTTGCTGAAAAAGTGACTGGATTTGAGAAAATCCCTAGGATTGCATTTAACGTCTATAAAGGAATTAGAGCTATGGAATTAGATAAATAAATAGGATTTTCTGTAAAATTTAAGTGTGTTTAATGAATAGCATGAAATAAGCTATGAAGAACAGTCAGTCCTATAATAATATGTACTCTGATGTTTATGACTTAAAAAAAAAGTGGCCAATAAAATTCCCTGAAAATTGTTTTAAATTGACCGAAAAGAGTAAAAAAAGACCTAATGAAAATTATCAATTTATACAATTAATAATGGTCTAATGTCTCGTGACCAGAACGTAGCACAAAATGGAAATATAAAAATTGGAAATTTATCGTTTCTAAAGGTGGAAAACTTCAAAAATATTTCGGAGCAACAGTAACAAATATAAATGAAACGCAGAATAAATATGGGAAATGCCTGTTATTATTCGGTTGAGAAGCTTTTATCATCCAGTCTGCTGTAAAAATTCTGAAAGTTAGAATTTAGAAAACAGTTATATTTATATTACCGGTTGTTCTTTATGGTTGTGAAACTTAGACTCTTACTTTGACAGAGGAACATAGGTTAAGGATGTTTGAGAATAAGGTTCTTAGGAAAATATTTGAGGATAAGAGGGATGAAGTTAGAGGAGAATGGAGAAAGTTACACAACGCAGAACTGCACGCATTGTATTCTTCACCTAACATAATTAGGAACACTAAATCCAGACGTTTGAGATGGGCAGGGCATGTAGCACGTATGGGCGAATCTAGAAATGCGTAGGCCTATAGTGTTTCCATTGGGAGGCTGTCGGAAAAAAAAACTTTTGAGGAGGCCGAGACGTAGATGAGAGGATATTATTAAAATGAATTTGAGGGAGGTGGATATGATAGTAGGGACTGGATTAATCTTGCTCAGGACTGGAACCAATGTCGGGCTTATGTGAGGGCGGCAATGAACCTCCGGGTTCTCTAAAAGCCATTTGTAAGTGAGTATAAAACTCCATATCGCTGCTCTCCCGAAATTCACTAAGTGCATAAACAGATTTTTCAAGATAAATAAAAAGAAAAGACATTAATATTTTTAATTTCTTTTATTTTAAAAGTTACTTAAGTATAATTTAATAAATTTTCATGTAATGATTGATTGAAATAGTTACGCATTTATTGTGAATTCGTCTATTTCACATGAATGTCAAAGCGTAACTGAATAACATTATTTTTAAATGTATTAAGACACCCGCCTAGGAATTATAATAGACTCTTCCAAGTAATTTCAATATATTAAAAACAATAAGAACTAAACAACACGAAATAAAAAGTAAGTTACTTGTAATTAAAAAAAAACGGAACAAATCGAAGTTGGCTAAATATCGATGGTGTTTTGGTAAAAGGGCTTAACCCTCATTTTTTAAATTTAACTTTTTTGCTGTAATTAGTTAAAATTTAATTACAAAACGTGAAGATATGTTTCTTGACAATTAAGTTTACATTTCTTGAGATAAAAGAACATAATAATAATAATAATAATAATAATAATAATAATAATAATAATAATAATAATAGGGAATATCCTAAATTAAATGAAGCACGATCACTTAATAGTACATTATGCAACGAGCCTATAATGAAGGTAATTAAGAGGTGAGTATGGACATTTATGAAACGAGCGCAAGCGAGTTTCATAATTTTCATACGAGCTTCTTAATTACCATTATAGGCGAGTTTCATACGACTTTTTATGCTCGACCATATTTCTAACTTGATATTATTAATTTTATTGTATCTGACCTGGAGCAATGTCCCGTATGTTGTGAGATGTGCGCAGACGCGAAAGTATTGATTTTTTCCGAGTAACAGATGTGCACATTGACCTTGCTAGGCCATAACAACCTACAGAGATAACATTGAAATAAAATTAGACATTGAAAAACGACATGACAAATTGAATTTATTTGAATATTATTTACAATTAACGCTAATTATTATAGTAACAGAACATAACCTTCTGCGACAGTATTGGATTTCCAGCCTCCGTAACTTTTCGCTAATTCTCTTTCGATTGCATATCCGAGAATAATCGATACTTGCGGTTTTATAACGGTAGAAAGCTGACCTGTCATTGGCTGAACAGTTGTAACCTGAGTCGTCATTGGCTGAAAGACCTGATCTTTAATGAGTAGGTGTACTTTAATGACATGCATTAAAGGTCTGCTACCAGGTGTATAATTACTACATTTCGGCATGGTCGAGCATAAAATATTTAAAATAAATCTAATTTATATCTTAAATCTAAGTTCGAACTAAAACCCACGAGTATGATATGTTCATATCTGCACAAGTACCTTTCCACATTACACTCATTTCGCTGTCAACTCACTCACTGCACTGGAACTACGACACATTTCACTGATTCTATCTTGATTTCACTAAAAAAATTTACAGTCGATAAAATCCTTATACAGATTTTGTTCGTCCAACACCATGTCTTCTCCTTCATTGACTTGATTTTCTAGCGATTGTGTGATAAGTGGATCAATTTTGTTTTCTAATAGGTTAAGATACAATTGAAAAGTGTGATCCTAAAACACGTTAAGTCCATTATTATGAAAGAATTGGTCCTACTGATTTATGAGTTTTCAATTTAGAGATCCTTCTCCTTATGTCCCTAGGCTTGATAGAAAAGTGATCCGTATTTTCCACAGAAGCTAAGTGTGGTACTATTGTCCTCATCCCAAAAACAGTGGCATAATAGGAATTTAATTTTTCTCCTTTTTCGCTGTCCTGTACGATAAATTGATTGCGGTCATTTTTTAGGGGGAGGCTCGAATATTTTTCCTTGCGTCGTCTCTTCACATATGTAGGTTTTATAATCTTAGTTTAAGATATTGAACGCGATAAGAGTGGTACAAGCAGAATTTCAGTATCAATTTTCAGTTTTTGCAATAAATTTATAAAGATTTTAATACACTAGTATGTATAATACTTGAGTCATAGCTAACCTAGGCTACTAATTTTCATGTATTCATTTCTTGACAAAATGGCGTAAGAACATGAACCATAAAAAATGAAAGACGATATTTATAAATATTGGGTTGGTGCATAGTTCGTAGCGTTTTTCGTTGCTATGGTAACTGTGTCACTATAGCACCACAGTCTAGTACAGACGTGGACAAATTATTAACAAAATTTACGATTTTTTATGATAATTCTGTTTACAAAATTTGACTTTTCAATTTAGACTACAGTTTACAATTTTGCATATTTCTATCATTAGAGTAGATAGAAATAGGCAAAATGCAAAAATGTCAACTGTATTCTAAATTGAAGAGTCAAATTTTGAAAAAAAAAATATATATAATGAAAATATTCAATGTTGTTAATAATTTGTAAATGTGCAAAAATGTCAACTGCAGTCTAAATTGAAGAATCAAATTTTGTAAAAATATGCAATACAAATCTTCAATTTTGCTAATAACTTGTAAATATGCAAAAATGTCAGTGCAGTCTAAATTGAAGAGTCAAATTTAGTAAAAATATATTATAAAAATCTTCTGTTTCGCTAATAATTTGGAAATATCCGAAATATCAACTGCAGTCCAAATTGAAGAGTCAAATTTTGAAAATATACAATACAAATCTTCATTTTTTTTAAATACGTAAACACGCAAAAATGTCAGCTGTATCCTGAATTGAAGAGTCATATTTTGTAAAAATATATAATAAAAATCTTCAATTTTGCTAATAATTTGTCCACGTCTGTATATTCAGTCACGAAGCTTGAATTGTTGAGGGTACTAGGAACAATAGACTGTGCCGGTACTATTTCGCATTGTCTGTAATGAGGCGATAGTAGCGATCCTAGTGGTTAGCAACTATGTATGGATGCATATTCCCTACGTATTGAGTTTCGTGACTGTATTTACTAGCAATAGTAAATAGTGATAGCAGTATGAAATGAATGAAAGTAAAGAAAAACGCTACGAACTTATGCAACAACCTAATATATTATTTCAAGCCTCAATGTTGTTATGATTTCGCAAATAAAACAAGTGTTACAATTTGAATTTCATTATTAGTACTATTTGACGATTGAAAAGTGCGCTTTTTGCGGTTATGGAAAGATGTATAAAGACATGGCGCAAGAAATTGGTGAAATGGGAAGTATTCGCGTTGTAGCGTCTCGCGAATTTTACAGATCTGTATTTACTGCGCAAAAATTTCTACTCACAAAAAGGAAATTAACCTTTAACAGCTGTTGTATCATAAGGAAGTATTTAGAAGGATTGATATACCAGAGCAAGATGTTGGTCATCCCTGTAAGAGACAATTCCGCGGGACACAATGGAAGTCGGAATTTTTCTTCCGTCCTCTACTCAGATCAAAGATACGCCTCCGGAAGTGGATATTCATATTTCAAGGAGATGTTTCCAAATGTGGTGGAACAGTCACACTCCAGCGCGCAGCGTTTCTTCTTTGTTCAGCGTCCTGGGCGTGCGGGGTATGACTTATGTCCGCTAATTAGCTGAGGAGATCCGAGCCTGGCCGTGGAGAATCGAGTGACACATTGCCCCGTGACATACGGCCTGCTGAGCGAGATATTTGCTGTGAATCAGATTATAATTAAATTCATATCTACAGTCGCACAGAATACCTTAGATTGTGTGAAACGTTCTTGTTTACTGGCTTTTAAGGAACCCGGAGGTTCACTGTCGCCCTCACATAAGCCCGCCATCGGTCCCTGTCCTGAGCAAGATTAATCCAGTTTCTATCATCATATCCCACCTCCCTCAAATCCATTTTAATATTATCCTCCCATCTACGTTTCCGCCTCTCCAAAGGTCTTTTTCCCTCCGGCCTCCCAACTAACACACTGTATGCATTTCTGGATTCGCCCATTCGTGCTACATGCCCTGCCCATCTCAAACGTCTGGATTTAATGTTCCTAATTATGTCAGGTGAAGAATACAATGAGTGCAGTTCTGCGTTGTGTAACTTTCTCCATTCTCCTGTAACTTCATTCCTCTAGCCGCAAATATTTTCCTAAGAACCTTGTTCTCAAACACCCTTAACCTATGTTCCTCTCTCAACGTGAGAGTCTAAGTTTCACAACCATACAGAACAACCGGTAATATAACTGTTTCATAAATTATAACTTTCAGATTTTTTGACGGTTGAGGATTGTAAACCAGAATAAAAGCTAATGTATTTTATGAGTTTATGAATTATTTCCGATTTCTTATGGTTGTCGGCATGTTCTTTTGTACTTCTAATAAATAAAATTGATCCCTTCTATTCTAAATTTCATAACAGTTCAAAGTGATCTACGCAATGAACAAACAAGGGTGTGGTTTTCAGTATTTAAAAGAAAAGTTTACCAGTATGAGTGAAGAAAAATTAAAAGGGAGCATTTTCATCGATCCACAAATTTACAAAGTTACGGCTGACTCTGTTTGAGGAAAAACTTCCCGTTACAGAAAAATGGCAAGGTGTGCTTTCAAAGAAGTTTTCTGAAATTTCCTTGGAAATTCTAGGGCAGACAACTACGTAGAACTTGTTGTGAAAACCATGTTAACCCATTACTGCATAGCGTCCTAAAAATGGGACGTGCGTAAAATACTGATTTCTATGAAACTTTTTCTTGTTTAGTACAGTTGGAGGCATTGCTTAGGAGGTAAATTGTTACATTGTATTATGGTGTTGCAGTATTTGAATTCCGCGCGAACATTTGTTCATACCAGCTAATTTTTTACAAGATGGCAGGATAACAGTATTTTGTGACGCACCACGTATAAGTTCATTCTTATTTACTCTGTAATGGTGATACAGAAATCTGATTTTTATTTTCACATAATGAGTTGAATACTTCAGTTTTCATGTGGTATATAACAACAATAAAATTTTCTTATATGTTGCTAGGTACAAGGTGAAATAAAGTGCCGTCCTAAAAATAGGACGCCATGCAGTGTGTACTCCTGTAGTATTCTATAATACGTATATGGTTTCCATTACATTGCTTTATTTCCAGTCTAACCGTGAGTGAAATTCTGGGGTTAGTGGAAAATCGAAATAATAATAATGAGAGTCTAATATATGTGACCCCTCCAGAAGATTTCCATGATACAGATAAATACAGCAATAAATCGGACGACAAGCATGAGGTTTATTTGAATAATCTTGGCGGTAAAATGCTACTTAGTAAAGCGGAATTACAAAAAAAATATGTAATGATGATAATGAAGATGACATTGTTGATGAAAGTATGCCAGAGCCTTCTAACATGAAACCTGCAACAAATGATTTTTAAAGTACATTAGACAAAAATGGAGCTGAGGTTTCTCGCACAAGTTATTGCCGTCCGAAAAGAAGGAAGCTAATATACTGTATGAACATTTCCAAGACAGGGAAGGTAATTCCAGGTGGAAGGCCATCGTACTACTACAACTACAAGTACTATTATTACTACTATAACCACCAACGTACCGCGCCGTGGCATCGTGGTCTAAAGCATCCTGCCTCGGACTCGCGTTACGGAATGCGCGGTGGTTCGAGTCCTCATGGGGATAGAAATTTTCTCAAGAAATTTCGGCCAGTGTATGGGACCGGTGCCCACCCAGCATCATCAAGCATTTGTGGAGCTACGATAGGTAGCGAAAATCCGGTTTCGGAAACCAGCTATAACGGCTAGGGGGGAATCATCGTGCTAACCACACGATACCGCCTTTCTGGTTGGATGATTGTCTACCTCTGTTTCGGCATGTGGACGTGAGACCAGCAGCAGGCTGGTCGGTCTTGGCCCTTCATGGGCTGTAGAGCTACGAATTTTTTTACAATCACTACCATCAGCACCAGCGCTAGCAGCAGCAATAGCAGCACCATCACTAGCAGCAACAGCAGCACCAGCGTTGGCAGTACCGATGTTAGCAACAGCGGAAACAACAGAGTGGTGGTCCATCTTCGCTTATTTTCTTGATGTTGCCATAGTAAATGCTTGGTTTCTGTACAGAAAAATGAAGCCTCAAAACTCTTCAGAACCGCTCCTGAACTTTTGCCGTCTCCTGGCTTTTACAGTACTGAAAAGGCATGGGGTGAGTTCCCACTAAGGAAAAATTGTTCCCATTCCATCAGGAGACATAAGATTTGATGGTCAACACCACTGGCCAGTTGAAAATGAAACCTGCGAAGGTGTGCTAATTGTACAGGGAAAGCAAAGTCCATCTGCAGCAAGTGTCAAATTGGACTCCACCCTAAATGTTTTTACCATTATCACACAAAATAGTGTTGTGCAATGCGTAGACTTGTGTGAGGAGGGCAGTTGATTCTAATATGTGTATATGTATTTGCTACATAATAAATACATAAATACTATTCGAACTAAAAGAGGGGTTATTCTATTCGCTACTGTGTCACTGACCATTATGCATAACGTCCTATTTATGGGACGGTCCTTAATTTTTATCCCAGAAAGTAAATAAAGATAAAAATGGTAAAAAAGCATTCTTAAGTCACAAACTAGCAAACTTAAACTCAGAAAAGCATTTTTCTAGTCATTAATAACTTTATGCAGTAATGGGTTAAGTGCATATGAGAAAATGGGGTGTAATATGTCTCTCAAAATACACTTTTTACATTCTCATTTGGATTTTTTTCCTCCTAACCTTGGAGCGGTAAGCGACGAGCATGGGGAAAGATTTCATAAAAAAAATCTGAAATGGAAAGGCGAAATAAAGGAAGATCATCATCCAGCATGCTTGCAGACTATTGTTGGTTCCTTGAGAAAGACAGTCCCGGGTCTAGTTATAAACAGAAGTCATTCAGAAAATTCTTTTAAATGGTAAGTTCAAATTCCGAAAATTTTCTTAAGGTATGCAGGAAATATTTTTATTGTTGTCTTTTAAACTATGTAACATCATTTTTGTATCCAGTACATATTTTTCAAGTATTATGGGGCATTTTCGATCCCTAGTGTGTTGTAATTTTACCAGTATTAAAAATTAAAGAAAAAAGTTTTTTTATTAAAAAAATCAATTTATTTTCCCCGAAAAATGGTACGTGATGGGGCAATTTGGATTTTAAATTCAGATTTAGGGCACACATATTAGTAATATTCACATGTTTTCATTTCGGAGCAAGACAACAAGTAAAATTTTTTTGTTCAGCAAGACGAACCGAACTTTCGGCATCAACTTTTGTCAAACTTGTACTAGGAAGCAAGAAAGAGAATGAAGATCATCCAAGATCTTGGGCTGTTTTACTTCCTTTATGTTCACAGGGATAAATAAAGTGTAACTTCGTTACAGCACTTTGGAGGTTACATTCCAACTGTTGCACTGCTGTAAAAAGATAATAAACATGTCTTAAATTCTGCTGTTGCTTGTTTAATTTATTCTGCGTTTATTAGGTCTTCGTCTGGAGCGTTGTTCTTACTTTGAGACAAAACGACTTCAAGTTTAGCTGTTATAGACCCCACGACATAATCGTCGTTTCATGAGTGCAATAATAAGACATTCTTTTGTGTTTAATTCTTTAGTCCACAGTTCTGAAAAATAATTTAACTAAATAGTTTCATCTGCTATTTCTGAATTAACGTCGTCTTTCATTTTTTCTTACTGTAGAAATATTTCACGTTTATGAGTTTATTATAAGGCTTAACAACAGTGTATTAACACAAGGAATAATATGGTAATATCACAATGACCATACATAACAAATTTAGATGTGGAATAAATTTAATAATATATCGGGGTGTTACAGAACTGAAACTTCAGTGTAAAAATACAGCACGTGTGTGGTGTAGTAAGTAGGTAATCGTAATTGTCGTGCGAGTATTTTGGGTTTCTGTAATGTGTTACAGATGTAGGCCTATATATAGCTTATATATATAACTTAATTGCACGTAATAACAATATAATAACATAACTACAGGCTATCACAACAACACAATAAGCTGAGTACAACTTATGACAATAATACAATAAGCTAACCACAGATTATCACAACACACAAACATAATTACAAGTTATCGCAATAATACAATAAGTTAACCACAGATTATCACAACACACAAACATAATCACAAGTTATCGCAATAATACAATAAGTTAACCACAGATTATCACAACACACAAACATAATTACAAGTTATCGCAATAATACAATAAGTTAACCACAGATTATCACAACACACAAACATAATTACAAGTTATCGCAATAATACAATAAGTTAACCACAGATTATCAGAACACACAAACATAATCACAAGTTATCGCAATAATACAATAAGTTAACCACAGATTATCACAACACACAAACATAATTACAAGTTATCGCAATAATACAATAAGTTAACCACAGATTATCACAACACACAAACATAATTACAAGTTATCGCAATAATACAATAAGTTAACCACAGATTATCACAACACACACACATAATTACAAGTTATCGCAATAATACAATAAGTTAACCACAGATTATCACAACACACAAACATAATTACAAGTTATCGCAATAATACAATAAGTTAACCACAGATTATCACAACACACAAACATAATCATAAGTTATCGCAATAATACAATAAGTTAACCACAGATTATCACAACACACAAACATAATTACAAGTTATCGCAATAATACAATAAGTTAACCACAGATTATCACAACACACAAACATAATTACAAGTTATCGCAATAATACAATAAGTTAACCACAGATTATCACAACACACAAACATAATCACAAATTATCGCAATAATACAATAAGTTAACCACAGATTTTCACAACACACAAACATAATTACAAATTACCACAATAATACAATAATACAATACAGATTATCACATCACACAAACATAATCACAAATTATCGCAATAAGACAATAAGTTAACCACAGATTATCACATCACACAAACATAATCACAAATTATCACAATAATACAATGAGTTAACCACAGATTATCACATCACACAAACATAATCACAAATTATCGCAATAATACAATAAGTTAACCACAGATTATCTCAACACACAAACATAATTACAAATTATCGCAATAATACAATAAGTTAACCACAGATTATCACAACACACAAACATAATTACTAATTATCGCAATAATACAATGAGTTAACCACAGATTATCACATCACACAAACATGATCACAAATTTTCGCAATAAGACAATAAGTTAACCACAGATTATCACAACACACAAACATAATCACAAATTATCGCAATAATACAATAAGTTAACCACAGATTATCACAACACACAAACATAATCACAAATTATCGCAATAAGACAATAAGTTAACCACAGATTATCACAACACACAAACATAATTACAAATTATCGCAATAATACAATAAGTTAACCACAGATTATCACAACACACAAACATAATTACTAATTATCGCAATAATACAATGAGTTAACCACAGATTATCACAACACACAAACATAATTACAAATTATCGCAATAATACAATAAGCTAACTACATGTTATGACAACACATAAACATAACCACAAATTATCACAATAATACAATAAACTAACCATAGATTATCACAGTAATACAATAAGCTAACCGCAGGTTATCACAATAATAATTCATTAAAAATTACGTACCGGTATTCATAATTTAAGATATAACAAAAATGAAGTTCCTATTTTTTACTGTTTTTGTCGCTGTATACCGCAATGCTTAATACTCACTAATTAATTTCATTTTTATAGTTACTGTAGTTTGTGTGGATATAAATTACATTTTAGCTACATAAAATACTCTTATTTTTAGTTGCTTGAAATTGAATGTTGAAGTACCTAAATCTGTGTTTTTAGTGCCTAAAAATCCGGAGTATAATAACAACGTAACTATAGAGTAACGAAGCCAAAGTGTATGGTAACATAAGATGAAGGTACCGTTCATTTAGACCCTGGACGTGACTGCGGTGTCATCTTCATTACAGACATGGAGTAGCTGGGATTCGAATACGTATCCTTTGTTTTCGTCAGAATTTCAAAGTCAGACGCCCGCATTCCTGCCATTCGTTTCGCGAGGTGGCCAGGTACGAATAATCAACTGCCCGCAAGAATAAACAAGAGCAATTAGTAGTTGGACCTGCAAGGTGTATCAGGCCTCCAGTTTTAACCGGTTTTTGGAAAGTGAGTGCATATTTCTGCAAAGAAGTCGCCGCATCCCGTTATGTCCGTCATTAACAAAAAGGCGGTAAATCAATCCCTGCACCGCTGTGCAGCCGAGCGAGCAGCTGCAGTGGGCAACGAGCTATAAATTAATACCCTCGCATTTCTGATCCCGTTCTGCTCTTCCCGTATTCTGCTCTTGAAAGTCAAACATGCAATATTTCTCTTAAACTTGGGACTGTATGTGAAGAAAATATATCTTTGCTCTCACTGTTGTCAATATTTAATTTTAGACACTGGAGTCCCAGGTTCAAATCTTGTTGAAAATACCATGAGCAATTACGTAACATAAGAGCTTCATTTCGCGGGCTCAGAATGACAAGGTTCTATCTGACATTTTTTTTAGCAAAATTGAGATTTTTGTTGCATTGAATTCTGCTACTTCACAGCTATCTACCGTATAAATTATATGTTGATATCTCAATTATTGTTCGTGATAAAGTTAGTTTGAAAAGGTTACGCATCGAGTTCTTTCAGAGGGTGACAAGGTTCTATTTGCATGTTTCTTCTTTAATCAGGTAAACCAACGTAATCAACATTATGCTTTTAAAATAATGATATCTCATGGTGAAGTAAGAAATGTATCATTCAGTACAATTTTGATTGTTATGTGATGGTATTTGGGTAACTACACAATATAAATATACACTAATCCCCATTTCAGTTTAGTTGATAGACCTTCCCCTCTACCCACACTCTTTACCATCCGTGAAGGGGAAGATGCTACTGTCCATCTTACTAACGTTCGACTAATGGACTTTGAACTTAGTGAAAATCCTTATTATTGAAAAGGTTTACCGGTAATCTATATTTCGAAAATCTATACCAAGCGTTTATATTTCATTTTATTGTTGTTTATATCAACTGGCACATTAAAAAGCTACCGACAGCAAAAGGTAAATGTTTTCTTCACCGCTAGTTGCTACTCTACAGCATAAACAACGGGACAATCTGCACTGTGTCGCTCCCCCCTGACTTCATAATACAAACTAGCATCCCTTAATTTAATTAATTATTAGTTGGAAATATTGAAAGAACGACACTAAAATATACTCAAACATGTAATTGTCAAACATCTGTGTCACTGTATTTTATATCCACTTATGTACTTTAGTTAATATTTTATTTTCTTGTGTGTACAACTTGGGGGGTGCAGGTATAAGAGGTAACAGCTACCGGTCTGCTAGAGACGGACTCGGGGACAGTGGAAGGGGAAAGAAAATACCTTAGCGTCCTCTCAACTTGTATGAAATGTCGTTTAGACGTACTTTGAAATCATAATATTGTTGCAACAATACTTTCACTGATATTGGCAGCACTGGTACATTTCTTCTGCTGTGTTACATTACCTGCTGCTCATTTGTTATTGTTTATTACCACACCAGCCCGTTTCTTTGTGCCGTGTATATGTTATTTAATCATTTTCTCGTCGTAATAATATGTCGAGAGGTAAGAGAATGGTAGAAATGGTGTTATCGAACCATTACAATGATTCAAATTCAGACGACGATTATGTACCAGAATGCAATGATTTATCAAGCAACAATAAAGTTATTTCAGAGCATTTTCCTATAGGCATGAAGTTCCAAAAGAGAAGGTAAATAAGGTTTCGGTAATTATTAAAAACAGTACCTGATTCAGCGAATATATTAATTCTTAATTTTCATCTTGGTTGTCAACAAAACAGAATGATGCTAATTTTAACCCATTAACGCCCAAATTATTTTTATTTAAAAAAACGAAAAAAAATATAACTATTTCATAAATTTAATCCATAAGATGCCAAGAATATGTTTTGTTTATTTTTCCGTGTACCATGTAGCTGAAAATCACCCGGTCTATAAATAGACCGCTGGGTACTTATGATATCTACGTATTCATTTGCAATAAAGTAAATATATTTTTTGTGTATTTAATGTAGTATAACCAGAAACATTTACACCAATTTAAATAAATTTATTTATGACAGTTTTAGTATTTAATACAACAATACAATGCTGCAGCTATAATGAAACACATTTGTTTAGTAATATCTGTCTTTACCGAGTGTGGTAAGGCTCAAAGCATCTTTGACAGAGAGTTTCATCACACTTCTTGCGGAATGTTACTGGTCTGCATTTACACCATTCCATCCGGTAGTGTTTCTGAGAGGGTCGTTTTGCCATGAAATGATCTCTACTATCTATCCTCATACCAAATTTCACTCCTCGAAGTGATGAAATAGGGCGCTCCATTCTCTTGCAGTTCGAAAACATCTAGAGATATTGAACAGCAAAGCATAGTCGGAAGTCAAGTAGGTCCAGGAAGTCTCGTCCATGTATTTCTCTGTAGAAAATCCAACCATTTACTAGTTACTATAGCCATATCCAGCATTCTGACAAAGAGATCTCAGTACCACTTTTTTCCATGGATTGAAGTGGCATATTTCCCTGCTAACCAATCATGATGGTCCACTCCACCCATGTAGGCCCTACTTACCGTATTTCTTTATGACCTGTGAAGTAACGGTTAGCGCATATGGCCACGAAACCAGGTGGCCCGAGTTCGATTCCGGTCGGGGCAAGTTACCTGGTTGAGATTTTTCCGGAGTTTTCTCTCAACCCAATATAAGCAAATGCTGGGTAACTTCCGGTGCTGGACCCCGGACTCATTTCACTGGTATTATTATCATCTCATACAGACGCTAAATAACCTAAGATGTTGATAAAGCGTCATAAAATAACCTACTAAAAATATGACCTGTGGTTGCTGCACACTTATATTCTGTCTTACATTTCTGTCCCACCTGCTTGCAGAAGCCCCTACATCACAGTTTGATCCTACAGGTATACATCTGTTGTCATCCCACCCCACAAACAGAATTTCACTATTAATGTCAAATGTATAATCGTTGGACTCTCGTACTGCATTCTGTAGTAATTTCGTATCCTGAAGAGTAAAGGCATCCATTCTGTTTTCTCTCACAGTTTCTGTAACCCGGAAACCAAGATCCTGAAGGTGGAGCAAAAGGTCTCTACTTCTAAAAAAAATATCAAATTATGTGTCGCAAGCATGAGGATGTACAATGCAATCGAGCACATTCAGCACAACTCTGCTGCCTAAGACTAAGTCGCGCCTATTACTGACGTCATTTCAGCTGTGTCCTTACCAGAGATTTTTTGCACAGGGAATAGAAAACCTCAATGTGATGTTGGCCACAGAAGAAATTAGTCAAAAGTGATACCATCTGACATAATATTACGAAAGAAAGTGAAGCAATATATCGTAAAAAAGTAAATCCTTGGCGCTACAGCCCATGAAGGGCCAAGACCGACCAGCCGGCTGCTGACCTCACGTCCACATGCCGAAGCAGAGGTGGACGATCATCCAATCAGAATGGAAATATCGTGTGGTCAACACGATGATCCTCCCAGCCGTTATAGCTGGCTTTCGTAACCGGATTTTCGCTACTTATCGTAGCTCCCTAAGTGCATCACGACGCTGGGTGGGCACCGGTCCCATTGAATTTCATGACAAAATTTCTTCCCCCATGAGGACTCGAAATAGCGTGCATTCCGTAACGCGAGTCCTAGACAGGATGCCTTAGACCACGACGCCACAGCACGGGACAGCAATATATCGTACCATTACAATAGTGAATTTTTTCCTGTTTACTGTTGTAATATGTTGGTGAAAATAGGATGCATGGTTTTCTTTATTGGTCGAGAAGTATTATTGCATATTTTATAGACCACTGTACTTAGAAGTAAAAAGGAATATATCCATTATGTATACACTGCAGACGTACACCGTATCACATTTATTTCCAATTTAGGGCATACAATAACACGTTCTGGAGATCGAATAGGTGCTAATCATCTTTCAGATGCTAATCTACTTGCAGTAGCGCAGTACTACTGCCGACAGTCACTTGCTGATACCAACCGTTACGGTACAGAGTGCAATGACACACCTTTCTCCACTGTTATTTTCACGTGATATCATAAGTGCCCAGCGGTCTATTTATAGACCGCAGTCATTTGAGTTCATATTGCTCCAATCAGTTTACATAAATCTGTGTTTTTCTTGTGCGATGCAATAGTAGTAACCTTGACACTACTAAATCACAAATCAATAACAATATCGAGACATTATAATACGGAAAATTAATTATATTCTTTACACAGTGCGACATCATTTTACACCTAACTAATTCGAACCAAGATACCTTAATGAATTCTTATTTTTGAAGGAGGATAAAATGTTGGCAAGTTTAGTTAACATCTTGCACGATATATTTATGATGATCATTAATATTGAATCAATGGGGCGCCAATAAAAAAATCTAATGTAGTCGAGTGTGCAAGGGTCTATAAATAGACCACTGGGCGTTAATGGGTTAAGGTTAATTATGAACATTTTACATTCAATACATGTTAAACAATGACTTTACCCGAGTTGAACATGAATATAAAAATAATGTTTCATTATTTATAAAGTAAAAATTAATTCATGCAATAAATTGCGCTCGTTTTTCAGAAAGTAGCTTCTCATATCTGGACTCTATATTCGATACACAAAGAGTGATCTTATAATTTTATAGTTCAAGGGGATTTCTCGCTTTTGTACCCACGATAAACTTATTTTGCATAAATACAAGGTTGCAAATATTATCTTCTGCAAAAATCGAGGTATTTTTACATTCTTTTATCAAAATCTCTTCTACGCTCTGCGAAAATAAGTCAAGTATCAATTTTCCATCAGCAGATACATAATTCAATGAATTTTTCTTAATTTTTTGTTTTTGATTTTAGGCAATTGAACGCATCCCTTCAAAAACGGATTCAGTATCTATCTGTGACTATCGGAAATGTTTTGAGTTTCTTTCGGAAAATAGCCTACAGGAAAAGCTTTTTTTTCTCTTAAATCATGCAAATTTAATTGCATGTGCCCAAAAAAGAATTCAGTATTTGTCGTAATGAACCTAGCTGAATTTTCCAGGAGTTCTTTTTGTCAAGTGAAGTCGACCAGAAACCTAGTTTCTTTATAATCCGTTGGGTAACAAAAGAATTTGTAATTTTTGAATGGGGTTAAGTACTGGTGCGGTAGTGGGGGTTGGTCGCAATCAGAAGTCTCACTGAAAAGTGAGTCGCACCTTCAAAAAGTTTGGGAACCACTAGACCAGGGGTCGTCAGCACAGAGCACGCTGGGGCTAGTCTCTCTTACCCGCGGAAAACGCAGTGCACCAGGGTGCACTCCGTACCTGCTAGCGGGTATGCTCTCTATCTCTCCCTGTTGCACGACAGTGCACACGGAACGGCACCGCGTACCCTTTGCACATTTCAGCGAGTGCTGACGACCACTCACTAGACTGACATCACTAGGGGGCGGATGTTGATGAAAAGTCATCTTCTTATTTTTCACATTAGGACGATGCCTATTAATATAGAAATCCTTTCTATGTCAATATCAACGTAAAAAATAATTTCTTATATTGCATTTTTGACGTTCTTGAACTAATAGGTCATTTTTATATTTTTTCGGCATTTTTTGGTCATTTTTAATACTTTGAAGAACTTTTAGATCATTTGGAATGCATTTTACTTTCTTCTTTACAGATAGATCTGTTAAATCATTTTCTAATCAAATAGATCACTAGTAATTACCTATTGAATAAGTGAATAACAGTGAAGTTTGAGTTTTATAGAATTGGAACAGACTCTAAAGTCCATCCCTCATTCCACTGAAGGCTTCACTTCACACAACGGAAGTAGGATAATATAAAATGCTTGACAGCAACTTAGTTTAAGTGAGGGCTTTGACCGAACACCCCTGATTGAAACACATTGTAAACCCTCATTAAAATGTATAGTTTTCCCTTAAAACCTTCTTTTTGTTGCATGTTCTTTTCCTTTATCTTAGCCAAATTCCAGGAAGTTGCCTCCTCTCTCCGAGATTTGCAGGGCAGTCATTGAAACAAGGTGACTAATTTTTAAGAAGTTGTGGTGCGAGTACGGTGAATAATATTTAAATGTCATTTTCTTTTAATTTTGTGTAATTTTTCCATTAGTTTAAGGGTATTTTAATGATCATTTTAAGTGGATTTTTAAGTCATCAACATCCGCCCCCTAGACATCACATTCGCAACAGACATACTCCCTTGTTCTTAGCCACTGTGTACTTCGTAGTCGGTTAAAAGCCCATTGTTCAGTGATGCCAGCCAGCTGCATTGAATTGGAGGTTTAAACCATGCTTTTCAGAGCATGTGCAGCAAGGCATGTGGTTTACATGGAATTGCTCGGATGTAGAGAGTTCTCCGGCAGGCAAGCGGCGCTGTCCACAACAGCTGTTCTGTGGGAGGGCCCCGCTGTCTACGGACAGCCAATAATTAAAATCCGCTGCACAGACTGGCTTTCAACCTCGTACCCTCGCGCCAGAGTCATCAACACTCGAACCATTACCTGGGAGTCAGGGTTCAGGGTTCGCTGCAAAGTAGTGTCGGCTGGTGAGGTATTGTACAGCCTGAGAACTGTGGGTCTCATAAGAAAAATGATTAGGGTAAAGGTTGGTAATATTGTGATACTAATAGTATTATGATATACTTTTTTGAGAATTTTTTACAATTTTACTGAGCGAGAGAAGGACCGGTTTTCTGCAGAAACTTGTCCACGAACATTCCCTTAATACACAAAAAACCGATCTTCCTCTCGCTCAGTAAAATTGTAAAAAAATTCACAAAAAGAACTATCAGAAAACGGCATAGTGATATGAGGCTATAGGATACTTTTGGGATTGCCAGTGGGCAATACCCATAAACAAATGTCAAGTTATTTTATTTTATTTTTTTTTCCTTTTGTTTTCTTTTCTCTGTTTGTCATTCCCAACTATAATGCATTTATTTATGTACAATAAAGTTTACTTCAATTTATAAGAAAAAAGAACTATCAAAATATTATTAATGTCACAATTTACCAACCTTTACCCTACATTGTGGAAATGCACCAAAGCAATATGAACATCGTACGGAATAAATTAATAGGAAAAACTGGAGTGTTGCTTTGAGGCAACGCTGGTAAATAAAAGGGTTAACTCAGGTGTCAAAGGAGAAGATTCCTTATCGTCCACTCTATTCACGTAGTGTAATAATAGAAAAAAAATCGTTACACAAGTAAACACTAAACTTTAAATATAGGTGCAAAACGTCAAAGTAAATATTTCGTATTTTGACATTAATTCATTCATAGTTTTCTGTCAAAAGACAGATCTTTCACTGCAAACCCAGCATTATCTAGTCTTTCCTATTTTATGCCTTCCTGTTAGTCTCCGCATATGATCCATATATCTTAATGTCGTCTATCATCTGATATCTTCTTCTGCCCTGAACTCTTCTCCCGTTCACCATTCCTTCCAGTGCATTCTTCAGTATGCAGTTTCTTCTCAGCCAGTGACCCAACCACTTCATTTTTCTCTTCCTCATCAGTTTCAGCTCATTCTTTCTTCACCCACTCTTTCCAACAGAGCTTCATTCTTCTCCATATCCACATTTCAAATGCTTATAGTCATTTCTCTTCACTTCGTCGTAATGTCCATGATTTGTCCCCATACGATGCCACACTCTACACAAAGCACTTCACTAGTCTCTTCCTTAGTTCTTTTTCTAGAGGCTCGCACAAGATGCTTCTTTTTCTATTAAAAATTTCCTTTGCCATTGCTATCCTCCTTTTCACTTCCTGGCAGCAACTCATGTTACTGCTTATAGTACACCCCAAGTATTTGAAGCTGTCCACTTGCTCTTTTGCCTCGTTTAGAATTCGCAAGTTTACCTTATTTATTTTCCTTCCTATGACCATGGTCTTCGTCTTGTTTACATTTACCTTCAACCCATACAGCTCACAGATGTCATTTAGCTCCAGTAGCATATCCCTTAGTATCGTCTCTTCTGCTAATAATGCCATATCATCAGAAAATCGTATGCACTTTATTCTTCTTCCTACTACTGTCACCACTCCCATGTTCTGAAATCTATTCTTCACTAAATCCTCCAAATAGATGTTGGACAGGGTATGTGATAAAGATGATCCTTGTTGTATGCTGATGATATTGCATTGAAAAGAGAATCTGAATTCCAAATCAAAGTCCTCAATTCACAGTTATTAAATTCGCAAAAGGCAGTGGTTTGCACCCGAATCATGAAAAAATAATATGTTATAAAGTGACCGTTGAGATACATCTCAAGATGATTTACAGTTTAATCCGTATAATTTTGAAAAAGTCGACACCGTTAATTATCTTGAGGCAAACAGAGTTTATTATTCTTTACTGAAGACACTGAAGAGGAAGGTAGTTCCAAGCTATCGAAATTTCACATATCCAAGAGCGTAATTCTTTCTATCCTTCCTACTGTATACATCTGAGACTTGGGCTGTATCAATACGTGAAGAATCTAAACTGAGCTTACTAAAATTAGGCTACACATCGTACACATATTGTACGCAAAAGAAAAAATGTGAAATAAATAGTGTATCAAGTGTCGCTTTAAGGTATATGTAGGCCTACACCCACAAAACGCAAAAAAATGAAAAATTAGAATTTTCAAAATATAACTATTTTAATAGAGAATTTTATCCCCTTTAATTTGATACAGTGAAACCTGTTCAAGACGGAAGTGACATGGTCCTAATTTTTTTTTCCGTTGTGGACAGGTTTCCGTATTATTCAGGTGTGACATTAAAGTGGAATATTTTGTCATTCATATACATGAAAAACAAAATGGCATGCCGCAAACTGCAAGAAGTAAAAAATATTCCATTTAACATTCATCACATTAAATCAGCTTTCTGTCGCTTATTACGTTGGTGAATCATCTTGATTAAAATCTCATTTTCTGTATAAATATTATCATAACTCACTCATTAGTCATTAAACACTACTAAAGTTTACTAATCTCATTCACACTTTTTGCTGATTGAGTGGAAGAGAAGGCCTTACGGCCTTAACTCTGCCAGCTAAAATAAATCATTATTATTATTATTATTATTATTATTATTATTATAATATCTAACACTGTACTCTAATACTGTACTGCATATCACTGCACATTATTAATTAATTGGACTAGGAGTCATCTATTAGAAGCCTTGAATTCTGATTTATGTCATTTGTTTCGCAGTTCAATAACTTGCTTTGCAGAATAGATCCAGAAATTGGCTTGTTCTTTGAAGAACCCACTCCCACAACAGTTCATTTATTTCCACATAAACAGTTGCTTTCTGGTTCCTTTTGTGTCACCAATATTGGCCGCACGCCACTCACTCATTATGATCTTTATTTTTTAAAGTGTCACACCTGAGTTTTCCACAACTGTACTTCAATATTATTTCACATAGACTTTGTTTCTAATTTCCTTTATCTCGATAACTTTTACTTCATCACTTAATGTTAATGCCACATTTTAAGCAAATTTTTTTTCTACCTGGAAATCACTACACTTGCGCTCTGTTTAGCTACGACTGTATACGGGTGTGAAGCATTGAAAATCTTTGAAGGGACTCATCTGTCTAGTCAACAGGGTAATAAAATTTATGACCGACAGGCCAGCACACCCTCGTACCCTCTAGAATTTTGCAAAGAAAACTTGTTTTTATCTTGGTGACCTACATATTTCGTATATTCCTTGAAATTACGCGCTGTTTCAAAATATAGTTACAAAATATAGTGTGTCCAAAATATTGTTTCCGTTTTGAACAGTAGCAGACAGTTTCCGTTTCCGCGTTGGACAGTTTCCGTTTTATTCAGGAAAAATTACACATAATACATACAAATTTCGTCGGGACCAATAAATTGTTCCGAAATAGACAGGATTCCGGATTATTCAGGTTCCGATTTGAACAGGTTTCACTGTATAAGAATTTTCGATTTATGCCTTATGGTTTTTCAGATAAGTCCATTTTCCAAAATGCTGCGTCATCAGCCACGGTCACTTACTTTTGGAGTGCATTACTTTTGGAGTGATCTTCGTAGCAGTCAATCTCCTCGTCCAGCATTGCTTGTAAAATAAACTTCTTTCTAGTACCAAAATAGATGCATAGATATCAAGGCATGATCTTGAAAAAGAAGTGCAGTACGATTGAAAAAAACTTTTTTACTAATCTTTTACTGTTAGTCATAAAAGTGTAAATTTGTGTGTCAATGATGTTGTACGTCATTTTAATAAGAGTCCAAAAGTAGAAATTACAATTCTGAGGAGGATGGGCATAAGCCCTGGGACAAACACCATCGCAGGATTTGTTGCATCAATGGAAATAGGGACAAAAAATGCCAAAAAAAAAACATTCAACACCTCAAATTAAAACAAGGCGGAGGTATTTGAGAGGCAGAAAGAAGCTGAAACTGGACCGACATGAAGCTGCTTAAGGGGTGACATATGATGATGGAGTCTTCTAGGCTCTGAAAGTTTGTGGCTCATTTCCTGTAAATGGTAATTTTAGAATATTTAATTCTTTCAAACATGATATCTCAGCGAAATATGGTGATACCAAGAAGATATTGGTGTCATTTTGAAGCTTGAAATGTCCCCCAGTGCCTGACAATGAGTAAAATAACATTAATGTAGTTAATAATTATCTATGGATTTTTTACTTGATATATGCAACATAAAATATTAGTATAAGTTACATATATGGTAATATTTAATTAATGTAAATGAAAATTAAAAAATAGCTCTATGTCAGGCACTAAAGAATAGTTTTAGCTATAAAACAGTGAAAAAACTGTGGCTCTATCTTAAAATTTAGACATAATTTCAAGGGATTTGTTCACTTCATCTTCTTTCTGGTACCATTCTCAATTGTATAAAAATTTTACAGAGCAAAATTATTCAAAACAAAATTTTTTGTATGTAAAGGTGTACATAGGCCTTAACATTATCTTCTTTGCTTGCAGGTGAGTGTCTGCTGTAAACCATGCCTTACCGCTTGTGCTACACATATAAGTTAGAGAAGCAATTATTCGTAATGTCGTAAAAGGTAAGTTCAACCAATGGCTTATTTCCTTTATTAGAAAACATGCATTTCTTTACAAATCAGTTTCAAACTTTTCTTTGAAGTGATATGAAACACGTCGCTGCCATCTTTGCAGCCCTGAACAATATAAGCATAAAGTACAAACAAAATACCTGTTGCATATGAGCAGATTACATTAACATTGTTGTACAAGAGTAGGTTGTATTGCGATTCATTTTACATTTTTGTATAAATGCAGACTGCATCGGGATTAATAATTTTATATTGTCTTACAAGAGAAGCTAATGTTTAAGCGACATGGTTTAGGGTTTTCTCCATCTATAAGAGCAGTGCTGTAGTTTGAAAACATTTTGACGCGGTACGATACTGTTGAAACTTTCTTGGTTAAAATAGACTCCATACGGACTAGTACGGCACTTTTTTTTTTCAAGATTATTTATTCGGCAGTCTTCTCTGCGGACCTTCTTCCGGATCACAGCCGCATAAAGCATGGGGTTAAATGCCGACACTGATGGCCCAACACTTTTTGAGAACAAAAGCCTAGAACTTCTTTCACTAGAAGAGTATTTCTTTTCTTAGTGCAGATATCGATCATTACATTAATGCGGCTTCGCGTTCTGAAGTTTAAATTTGAATAGAATCTATTACAGAGCTCTGATGGTTTCACATTGAAGTCAGTATATTCCCTGAAGGCCTGAATGTACTTTAGCTTGTCTTCAGGTTGGAAATAGCCTATTCATACAAGTTTGAGATGCATGTATCATTACAGGTTATATATGTTTGTATTACTTACTTACTTACTGGCTTTTAAGGAACCCGCAGGTTCATTGCCGCCCTCACATAAGCCCACCATTGGTCCCTATTCTGAGCAAGATGAATCCAGTCTCTACCATCATATCCCACCTCCCTCAAATCCATTTTAATATTATCTTCCCATCTACGTCTCGGCCTACCCAAAGGTGTTTTTCCCTGCGGCCTCCCAACTAACACTCTATATGCATTTCTGGATTCGCCCATACGTGCTACATGCCCTGCCAATCTTAAACGTCTGGATTTAATGTTCCTAATTATGATAGGTGAGGAATACAATGCGTGCAGTTCTGTGTTGTGTAACTTTCTCCATTCTCCTGTAACTTCATCCCTCTTAGCCCCAAATATTTTCCTAAGAACCTTATTCTCAAACACCCTTAACCTCTGTTCCTCTCTCAAAGTGAGAGTCCAAGTTTCACAACCATACAGAACAACCGGTAATATAACTGTTTTATAAATTCTAACTTTCAGATTTTTTGACAGCAGACTGGATGATAAAAGTTTCTCAACCGAATAATAACAGGCATTTCCCATATTTATTCTGCGTTTAATTTCCTCCCGAGTGTCATTTATATTTGTTACTGTTGCTCCAAGAGATTTGAATTTTCCCACCTCTCAAAAGATAAATCTCCAATTTTTATATTTCCATTTCGTACAATATTCTGGTCACGAGACATAATCATATACTTTTGTCTTTTCGGGATTTACTTCCAAACCTATCTCTTTACTTGCTTCAAGTAAAATTCCCGTTGCATAATTGCGTTGAATAATATTGCACATTTGATAAAATATTAGCTTACAGAACAAGTGCTTCAGACAAGAGGTCAACTTGAGTGAGGCAGGGATCGGAGTGCCAACAGAAGCATCGGGTCCATTACAAGCCGCCACGCCGGGGAAGTAACACGAGCTACAAGTAGAATGCTTCAAGGACCGCCTGGGAATAAAATTAGTTCAGAGTTTAGTGAACCCAAAGCTATAGTGGACGTTTACAAGTAACGACCTCGCACGTCACACTTCTTGTAGTGGATACCTGCACCGTGACCAGGTTCTGCTGAGTGCACCTCTAGGGGGACGAACTCTCCCGTATTTGAGCTAAATTTTTTTGGATTCTCTCTGCTCCCGTATTGATTTCCCAAGTCTCCCGTATTTTTCTTTACCAATCATGATCGCTAATGTAATATAATAATAATAATAATAATAATAATAATAATAATAATAATAATAATAATAAAATATAGAAATAAACTGATACGTTTAATCGGTACCAACAATACAATTCTGTTCCAGTGATTCTGTAAACTTTGGTGTAACTATATGCACACACAAAAGAAAGTTTTTTTTAAATAATAATAATAATAATAATAATAATAATAATAATAATAATATATAGAAATAAACTGATACGTTTAATTGGTACCAACAATACAATTCTGTTCCAGTGATTCTGTAAACTTTGGTGTAACTATATGCACACACAAAAGAAAGTTTTTTTTAAATAATAATAATAATAATAATAATAATAATAATAATAATAATAATAATAATAATAATAATATATAGAAATAAACTGATACGTTTAATTGGTACCAACAATTCTGTTCCAGTGATTCTGTAAATTTTGGTGTAACTATATGCACACACAAAAGAAAGTTTTTTTTAAATAATAATAATAATAATAATAATAATAATAATAATAATAATAATAATAATAATAATATATAGAAATAAACTGATACGTTTAATTGGTACCAACAATACAATTCTGTTCCAGTGATTCTGTAAACTTTGGTGTAACTATATTCACACACAAAAGAAAGGTTTTTTAAATAATAATAATAATAATAATAATAATAATAATAATAATAATAATATATAGAAATAAACTGATACGTTTAATTGGTACCAACAATACAATTCTGTTCCAGTGATTCTGTAAACTTTGGTGTAACTATATGCACACACAAAAGAAAGTTTTTTTTAAATAATAATAATAATAATAATAATAATAATAATAATAATATATAGAAATAAACTGATACGTTTAATTGGTACCAACAATTCTGTTCCAGTGATTCTGTAAATTTTGGTGTAACTATATGCACACTCAAAAGAAAGTTTTTTTTAAATAATAATAATAATAATAATAATAATATATAGAAATAAACTGATACGTTTAATTGGTACCAACAATTCTGTTCCAGTGATTCTGTAAACTTTGGTGTAACTATATGCACACACAAAAGAAAGTTTTTTTAAATAATAATAATAATAATAATAATAATAATAATAATGGTTTATTTTAACTGGCAGAGTTAAGGCCATGCGGCCTTCTATTCCATTCAACGAATATAATAGAAAATTACTACATTGCTATGAATATAACATAATTAATACAATACAATACAATTCAAAGCAATACAATACTACAATACAAGACAATATAATGCATAATTAATATAATACAATGACAGTTCTTTTCATCTTCACAACACCAATAAAATAACTATGTAATAATGATAATAATAATAGTAGTAGTAGTAGTTGTTGTAGTAGTCATACCTAAATGAAATTAAATTGTTAATCTCGATCACAATTATAACTTCAATTTGACTGCGCCCGTAAGAAATCGTTTAGCCTTTTCTTGAAAGTGGTTATTGTCTGGCAGCCCCTAATCTTCTGAGGTAGAGAATTCCATTCACGGGGGACTGAGACATTAAAAGAGGATGAATAGTGGGATGTTCTATGGGCAGGAATTGCTAGGATTTGGCTCTCCTATGACCTGGTGTTTAGATTGTGACTGGAGGATAAGTAATTAAACCGGGAAAGAAGATAATTTGGAGTAGAAGTGTGGAGAACTCGAAACAGAAGAGAGAGCGAATGAAGTGTTCTACGGTTACTAAGTTGCAACCAGGATAAAGATTTGAACGAGGATGTAATGTGGTCAAATTTGTGAGCATTGCTGATGAATCTGACACTCATATTGTGCACACGCTGCAGCTTGTTCGAAAAGTCAGTTGTCAAGTCTGTAAGTATTACGTCGCAATATTCAAACAGTGGTAGTACGAGGGTTCGCACTAAAGTCTGTTTTAATTCTGGCGGGAGGAAGTTTCTGAATGGGTTAAGAGAATGGGGGGAAGGGAACATTATATGATGATTAGCACAGCTAGGAAGTTGGTACCAAAACTGTTAAGTTGTGTGAGTTTGGACTATATCTCTACCGAATGAAATGACAGTGAACCAGAACGACAAACATGTACAACCAGGTGGTAACCAAACGTGTACTCCAATCGTCCACGGCCTTAGAACAAGAAAATAATAAACGAATAATATAAAAAACAATAATTTGTAATTATAAACGTCGTAACTCCCAAACTAAAATAATTTACCTATGCATATAAAAATGACAATCAAAGTATACTGAGGAGCGTTTTTGCAGAAGTCGATAGATGCAGAAATCAAGATTTTACAGAAATTACACTAAGTGACAGGATCTATCGAGTTTTGAAAAAACCTGGAAGGTTTGGTAGTCTCTACATACGGTGTGAATCAAGTTTTGGTAAATCTGATTTCATAGATCGATTCCGAAGGTAGAAAACATACGATATTCATATGTAATTCACTTTCGAAAATTTCTGCATCTATCGACTTTTGCAAAAACGCCCCTCAATTATGATTCTAGTCTCATTATAACAAATGTCAATGAACATCTTCATTTTATCAAAAGAAATACTCCTTTTATGTTCAGAAAAAATTAAAAACAATATTGTTACTCAGAAAATATTCGTTCTACGTCACAAGGCGTTATTGGAGCAAATCTGAAATATGATACAGTATATCTTATTATCATCACGTGAACAACTATTTTGTAGTCTAATAGTGTATCTCGTATGTGGCACATAACACTAAATCCATAATTGTTTTCAAGGAAATTAATTAAATAAGGAAGGTAATAAATAAATCAGAAAATTGGCGCAGTTGGTATAGCGCTGGCCTTCTATGCCCGACGTTGCGGGTTCGATCCCGGGCCAAGTCGATGGCATTTGAGTATGATTAAATGCGACAGGCTCATGTCAGTAGATTTACTGAACATTTCTGTGGGACAAAAGTTCAGGCACATCGGTGACGCTGATATAACCTCGGCAGTTGCGAGCGTCGTTAAATAAAACATAACATTTAAATAAGTAAATAATAATTAAATAAGTAAGGTAATATTTAAATAAGTAAGATAATATCTAAATAAGTAAATAAATAATTAAATAAGTAAGCTAACAAGTAAATAAGTAAATAAATAAGTAAGCTAATATATAAATAAATAACTAAATATATAATTAAATAACTAAGCTAATAAATAAATAAATAAGTAAATAAGTAATTAAATAATTAAGCTAATAAATAAATAAGCAAATATATAATTAAATAACTAAGCTAATAAATAATTAAATAATTAAGTAAATAAGTAATTAAATAAGTAAGTTGATAAATAATTAAGTTAATAAATAAATAAATAAATAATTAAACAATTAAATAATTAAGCCAATAAATAAATAAGTAAATAAGTAAGCTAATATATAAATAAGTAAGTAAATATGTAATTAAATAAGTAAGGTTATAAATAAATAATTAAACCAATAAATAAATAAATAATTCATCATCATCTTCCTAACAAGTATTAGGCCGAGTGGCCTGTTACGGTCTCAAACTAGAATTTTCAGTCCATCTCTTCTTCGGACGACCCAGAGATATTTTGCCATGCGGATGGTAATGAAACAGTGCTTTTGGAATTCTGCAGCGATTCATTCGTTCGAGATGACTCTTCCACTGAAGTTGATATTTGCTGATGAACTGTATAATGGGTTCTACTTGAAGTTCTTGCTGATAAATTAAATAAGTAAACTAATAAATACGTAAGTAAATAAATAATTAAAAAATAAGCTAATAAATAAATAATTAAATAAGTAAGCTAATAAATAAATGAGTGAATAAGTAAGCTATTAAATAAATAAGTAAATAAATAATTAAATAAATAATTGAAAAAGTAAACTGATAAATAAGTAAGTAAATAAATAATTAAATAAATGTAAACGTAAACTAATAAATAAGTAAATAAATAATTAAATAAATAAGGTAATAAATAAATAATTAGATAAGTAAGCTAATAAATAAATGAGTGAATAAGTAAGCTAATAAATAAATAAGTAAATAAATAATTACATAAGTAAGCTAATAAATAAATGAGTGAATAAGTAAGCTAATAAATAAATAAGTAAATAAATAATTAAATAAGTAAGCCAATAAATAAATATTTAAACTAAGAAATAAGTAAATAAGTAATTAAATAAGTAAACTAATAAGTAAGTAAATAAATAAATAAGCTAATAAATAAATGAGTGAATAAGTAAGCTAATAAATAAATAAGTAAATAAATAATTAAATAAGTAAGCTAATAAATAAATAATTAAATAATAAATAAGTAAGTAAATAAATAAATAAATGAGTTAATAAGTAAGCTATAAATAAATAAGTAAATAAATAGTTAAATAAGTAAGCTAATAAGTAAATAATTAAACTAATAAATAAGTAAATGAATAATTAAATAATTAAACTAATAAATAAGTAAGTAAATAAATAAATGAGTGAATAAGTAAGCTAATAAATAAATAAGTAAATAAATAATTAAATATGTAAGCTAATAAGTAAATAATTAAACTAATAAATAAGTAAATGAATAATTAAATAAGTAAACTAATAAATAAGTAAATAAATAAATAAATAAATAAATAAACGAACGAACGAGCGAGCGAGGGAGCGAGCGAGCGAGTAAGTTAATAAATAAAAAAGTAAGCTAATAAATAAATAAGTAAGCTAATAAATAAATAAGTAAGCTAATAAATAAATAAGCAGGGAAAGGATTTATATGTAAATACATATTTACTTATAAAGCTAATATAATTTATATTTTGCATTATCTTTATGTTTCACAATGTGTAGGGTTGAAAAATCCTACTTTTATTTTCCATATTTTTCCATATTTTAGAGTTTAGTACATATTTTCGTTAATTTCCATATATTTTCCATATTTCATATAAAACAGTCCATATTATATTAGGTTTAACAATAAAACAAAACAAAATTCCATTAACTTTTAAAAATACATTTCAACAATAGAGATTTAAACACATGTTCAGTAATCCCTTTAACATCAGAGTTATTTGAAAATTAGCAGTCCTATCAACAATGGGAAAGTAAGTTACAAAACTGTATTAATTTAATTTAAAATTTTTAACAGACTTCAGTTGTGCAGCTCAACAGTTAAATGCCAGTCAGAGTACACATAGGTTCAGTTTTGTAAATCATACTATAAAGACGGTAAATATGCCAAAAGTACGTCATTCAGTCAATTTAAAATCAAAACTAACAAGTTACATTTCAGAATTTAAAGAAGATGGTTTATCAACTGACAATAAAATATTATTTTGTAATTTGTGTCAGTGTGCAGTATCATCTACACAAAAGTTCCTGGTGCAACAACACATTACAACTAGTAAACATCAGGCCAACAAACAACTAAATTCCAAGCAGAGACAATTGTTTTTAACACAACCAACAACATCGAATGTAAGATCTGAGTTTAACATCGACCTGTGCCGTTCTCTCATCTCTGCTGATATTCCTCTCTACAAACTAAAGAATAAGGTCTTCAGGGAATTCCTTGAAAAATATACTCAACATACAATCCCGGATGAGTCAACACTTAGGAAGACGTATGCTCCATCCATCTACGATGAGACAATACAGAAGATAAGAGATGAAATTAAAGATAGTTCAATTTGGGTTTCCATTGATGAGACTCCCGACAAAGAAGGTAGACTTGTTGGTAATGTAGTTATCGGTTTGTTAAGTGAACAATATTCTGAACGAATTCTTTTACATTGTGATGTTCTAGAAAAGTGCAATAACAAAACTATAGTTAAACTGTTCAACGAAGCTATGGGTATCCTGTGGCCAAAGGGTATTATGTACGATAATGTGTTATTCTTTATTAGCGATGCTGCCCCTTATATGGTCAAAGCTGGACAAGCATTATCTGTTGTATATCCTAAATTGACTCATTTTACTTGTGTGGCGCATGCATTTCATCGTGTGGCAGAAGTGGTCAGAGACAATTTCCCTAAAGTAGATTTGTTGATTTCATCAGTGAAAAAAGTATTTCTCAAAGCTCCCAGTAGAGTTAACGTGTTGAAAGAAATGTGCCCTGAAATTCCATTGCCACCAAAGCCAATTTTAACTAGATGGGGTACATGGCTAGAAGCAGTTGAATATTATGCCGAACATATAGACTCTATTAACAATGTTCTCCTTGCATTGGACTCTGAAGATGCAGTCTCAATTGATACTGCGAAAACAGTTACCTGTGACATAAGTGTGAAGAATGACTTAGCTCACATTCAGCATACATTTTCATGCATCATAAAAACGCTCAAAAGTCTCCAAAATAGGCACCTTTCACTATCTGAAAGTTTTGAAATTATAAATAGTACTGTGGAACAACTGAATCGTGGTAGAGGTAAAGTTGCAGATGCAGTAAGAGCTAAGGTGGACACTGTACTTTCAAAAAACCCTGGATATGAAGAACTACAAAAGGTTGTTGCTGTGATGAGTGGTGAATCAACAGTGAAGATTAACTTGGACTTATCCCCAGCAGACATTGTGAAATTGAATTATGTACCAGTTACTTCTTGTGACGTCGAACGCTCTTTTAGTCAGTATAAATCTATCCTCAGAGACAATAGAAGAAGATTCACTTTTCAGCACTTGAAAGAAATGTTTGTAACCTATTGTTATGGTAACAGACAATAAAAATTGTGTTTTGTTGAAACTACATTGGAAGATAAGGTACGTCCATTATATTTTTTGTTTAGTTTGATTAAAATGTACCAATATTTAACGTACATAGTCATTTTTTTATAATTTTAAGTCCATATTTAATTCCAAATTTTGGTAAAAATCCATATTTAATTCCATATTTTGGTAAAAATAACTACATATATATTTACATATTTCATATATTTTTAGTCCATATAAATCCGTTCCCTGTAAATAAGTAAGCTAATAAATAAATAAGTAAATAAATAATTAAATACGTAAGCTAATAAATAAATAAGTAAACTAATAAATAAGTAAGTAAATAAATAAATAAATGAGCTAATAAATAAATGAGTGAATAAGTAAGCTAATAAATAAATAAGTAAATAAATAATTAAGTAAGTAAGCTAATAAATAAGTAAGCTAATAAATAAGTGAATAATTAATTAATTAATTAATTAAGGTAATAAATAAATAAGTGAATAAATGAGATAATAAATAAGTATATAATAAAGAAGCTAATAAATAAGTAAATAAATAATTATATAAGTAAGCTAATAAATAAAGAAGCAAATGAATAATTAATAAAATAAGTAAACTAATAAATATATAAGTGAATAAGTAACTTAATAAATAAGTAAATAAATAATTATATAATTAAGGTAATCAATAACTAAGTAAGTAAATAAGCTATTAAATACGCAAGTAAATAAATAATTAAACAAGAAAATAAATAAATAAGTAAAAACAGAAAGAAATGAACAAATAAACAAAGAAGGGTAGAAACAAACAAACAAATAAGCAAAAAAAGAAATAAAGTAAAAAATAAATACTACATATATATATATATATATATATATATATATATATATATATATATATATATATATATATACATTACCATTGAAGCTTCACAGGATTATTGAAGCACGATACTACTCATTGCACTTCTCATATTCTCTCCCTTTCCACAAGTAGTTGGTGGACTCTCTGATCATCTAGTCCGCCGGATTGTAACCGGAAACTTATGCGATGTACGGAGAGGGACAGACTTGTGTCATCCATGAGGAATTCTCTTGGATTTATGTTCAGTAACATTCAAGGTGAGAAAACATCAGGTTTTATATCCCATAGAGATAAATTGAGACGATTCGAAGGAGAGGGAAGCAGTAGAACTGGTAATCCACCCGTCTTGACTTGATTATTTTTATTGCCCGTGGAACTTCCACGAATGTCCTGCGTCTCGTTTGCTTTCCAGCATCCTCTGAACGCCTTTCGAACACTTTCCCGTACATCAGCTTCTCTCACGTAGACCTCCACGCGTGTCTCAGAATTCATTCCTATTTGGCTCTCTAGTTACCGTTAGTCTTCTTTGCAGAAACTAGGGTAGACACATTTGTACGGAAGTTGCTTTGTATCTTCAGTTGTCTTGTTTTCATTTTATTTACTGTATATGAAATTATTGTGTCAGGTTTTCTCATGTCATGGGTTTACTGTGGTTTTCCTGAAACTATTTATTGATATCTAGTCATCGATAGCACATCTATATATGCAGTTCATAATTTAATAATAATAATAATAATAATAATAATAATAATAATAATAATAATAATAATACCTTACCTTACAAATGTCTTTTAAGGATCCCGGAAATTCATTGCCACCTTCACATAAGCTCGCCATTGGTACCTATCCTGAGCAAGATTAATCCAGTCTCTATCATCATATCCCACCTCCCTCAAATCCATTTTAATATTATCCTCTCATCTACGTCTCGGCCTCCCCAAAGGTCTTTTTCCCTCAGGCCTCCCAACTAACACTCTAAACTACCTCTAACTAACATTTTAAAAATTTGTCGGACCAAAAATATGGATTACCCAACAAATTTAATTTATACAGATTTGAATGTATTGCCTATTGACGAAATTTATAAATATAGTTTACTAACTTACTACCACAGAAATAAAACGAAACATAAATCTAATCGACATGAATATCGTACTCGAAGACAAAAGTCTACTTTCCCATTAATTGAGCCTAAATGTCATACAAGTACAGCTCTTAAACATGGTGCTAGTTTCGGCCCAAGACTTTATAATAAAATTACAAACCATTTTCCAAATTTGAAATATTTTAAAATTGAAGCTTTTAAAAAAGAAATTTGTAAAATTATCCATGATATATAATATTAACAAATGTGTGTATTTTTTACCTTTTATTTCTGTCGACTATATTCATGTTTTATTGAATATCACTGGCTTCTGTCGGATTGTCAATTTATATTAAATGTGTATTTTCTCTCTTTTTCTCTTTCTTCTTTATTCTTGCTCTTGTGTGTTATTTATTGGTTTGAATTAAGTTACTTACTGTATTTAGTAAACTGTTCTTGTAAATTTTACGTTATATTATTGACTAAGACCACACCGTACACGAGCCTGGCTTTTGCGGTAGTGGCTAGAAACATTTTTGTTTTATAAATGTAATTTGTACTCACTAGCTAGCTAGTTAAAAATAATAAATAAATAAATAAATAAATAAATATGCATTTATGGATTCGCCCATACGTGTTACATGCCCTGCCCATCTCAAACGTCTGGATTTAATGTTCCTAATTATGTCAGGTGAACAATACAATGCTTGCAGTTCTGTGTTGTGTAACTTTCTCCATTCTCCTGTAACTTCATCCCTCTTAGCCCCAAATATTTTCCTAAGAACAATAATAATAATAATAATAATAATAATAATAATAATAATAATAATAATAATAATCCTCGAATTTCTAGCATTTATGAAAACGCAAATTCGTTTTCTTCGAGGTCAGTCCGGATAGTTTGACTTTTTAAAAATATAGGGCTAATTTAATTAGAAACTGCATAGTTCATATTATGTAAATGTACCATAATGTACTGGAATTATTTGCAATGTGGATATGGAGAAGAATGGAGCATGTGAAGTGGACAGACAGAACAAGAAATGAAGCTGTGTTGGAAAGAGTGGGTGAAGAAAGAATGATGCTGAAACTGATCAGGAATTGGTTGAGTCATTGGCTGAGAAGAAACTATCTACTGGAAGGAATGGTGAACGGAAGAAAAGTTTGGGACAGTGAAAGATATCATAGATCAGTCGTGGCGAAAATGTGACTCGGGAGCACATTGTGGCTCGCAATGATAGCTGTGCATTTCCTCTTGCTTCCTACCTCCCCCAAACCCCACTCTCTTACTCACTGGAGTCAAACTCCGTTCCATTTGTATTTGTCTCTGACCTGCGAGTGGCATATATCTCTCTCGAAACCATGTACGAAAGTTCCAAGCAGGATGGGAGGACGCATTTTTTTGTTGTCAATATGACGAGAATATTAAATGTATGATTTGTTCACAAGTATTACGAGGAAAACAGATGTATAACATAAAACGGCATTATACTACACGTTACTGATGAAACATTAAAAGGTTGTGTTGTTGTCGTCGTCATCATCATCATCATCATCATCATCATCATCATCATCATCATCATCATCATCTCTGTACGTCGATCCTTTTTCAGCAGATGTACGATTAATGTGGTTAGATCTTCAATTTAAACTCACAGATTTACAATGTGATGTTAAATGAAAGCTAGATGTAAGGACTTGACAAATGTTGAAATTTTCAAATCTTTGCCAAAAAATAAATATCCGAAGCTTCGTTCTTTCGTTACTTACGTTTGTGAAAAATTATTTTCAACAATGAGAATAGTAAAAACCAAATTTACGAGTAGATCACGACTGACAAATACCTTCGTGATCAACTACGACTGGCAGTAAGTGACATAATTCCTGATTTTGAAACTCTGTCGCAGAGACATTCTGAAGACAGTTAATTTCAGGTTGTGATAATGTGTCCTATGTTTTCTTATTCATTTTCTTTCTTCGTTACACGTACTAAACATTAGTTTGTAGCCTTGTACCGTATAAAATTATATTTAAGTGCTTGACGTAAGGAAAATGAAAATCCGTTAATAAGTCAGACAGTTGCTTCACTTCCCCTTCGGGTGTCCGCTTCCCTCCATAGGTGCTATGCACGTTGCAGGTTACACAGTGGCTCGGCGCACGATCACATTTTTGCCACCGCTGTCATAGATGATGGACGACATTAAGATAAATGCATCGTATGCGAAGACTAAGAGGAAGGCGATAAAAAGAGAAGATGAAGAATACTGGGTTTGCAGTGAAGGACCTGACTTTGTATAGAAAAGTATGAAACATAAACAGTAACGCGTTAAACATTTCCTTGTGTGTCTGTAAGGTAATAGCGTCGTTCCCACAGCCATCGCTGTTGGCGTGAGATATATTGACAGCGGACCAGTTTTCTGGATATCGACAAGTCTGTGTGAATGCATCGACGCATGAAGTTTGCATTAGACATGGTCCACTGGCCAACGTGAACTTGAATAAGTGAATTTATAAACCGAACTGGTCCAGTTTTCGAAGCATTACGCGTCATTTATTACTTTCGCCTGCAGAATCTTCGTGAGATGGCTATCCTTTACATTAGTTGGCCTTGCCTCGGTTACCATGACAACCCGGCCGAAGGTGCAGGATTTTAAAGGAAAAGAAAATCCTTAGCGAAGATTCCTCCGGGAAGTAAGTAAAGCTATGGGTTCCATGTCGTAGATTTACGGCACGTAAATGAACCTCCTGTCTGATGAAGGGCGTAAGGTAAAATTAATCGACTATTTCTGGGCCACTTTGAATCTTTACGCTGGATGGCCTTTGCAGTTGAGAGCGCCTTTACATAAAATGCTACGTTTGCACTTGGTTGTAAAGTCATGGAAGGGAGTAAAGAAATGAGTGTTGTTATAAGAAAAAGAATACAGCGAGTGAAATAAAAATGCATTCGCAATATTACGTATTTGTACACTATTCTAATTTGATTTGTAATTTTATATAGAACTAACATATTTCTTTCTTTCTCCTTTCTTTCTCTTTCTTTCTTTCATTCTTCTTTTTTCTTTCTTTCTGTCTTCTTCCTTTCTTATTTTTTCTTTCTTTCTCTCTTTCTTTCTTCTTTTTTCTTTCCTTCTTCTATCTTTCTTTTTTCTTTCTCCTTTTTCTTTCTTCTTTTTTCTTTCTTTCTTCTTTCTTTCTTTCTGTCGTTCTTCCTTCTTTTTTTCTTTCTTCCTCTCTCTCTTTCTTTCTTCTTTTTTCTTTCTTTCTGTCTTCTTCCTTTCTTCTTTTTTATTTTTCTCTTTCTTTCTTCTTTTTTCTTTCTTTCTTCTTCCTTTCTTTCTTCTTTTTTCTTTCTGTCTCTCTTTCTCTCTTCTTTTTTCTTTCTTTCTCCTTTCTTTATTTCTCCTTTCTTCTTTCTGTCTTTCTTTCTTTCTCCTTTCTTTGTTTCTCCTTTATTTCTTTCTCTCTTCTTTTTTCTTTCTTTCTTCTTTCTTTGTTTCTCCTCTTTTCTTCTTTCTTTCTTTCTCTCTCTCTTTCTTTCTTCTTTCTTTGTTTCTCCTTTTTTCTTTCTTTCTTCTTTCTTTGTTTCTCCCTTTTTCTTCTTTTTTCTTTCTTTCTCTCTTTCTTTTTTCTTTCTTTCTCTCTCTCTTTCTTTCTTCTTTCTTTGTTTCTCCTTTTTCTTTCTTTCTTCTTTCTTTGTTTCTCCTTTTTTCTTTCTTTCTTTGTTTCTCCTTTATTCTTTCTTCTTTTTTCTTTCTTTCTCTCTCTCTTTCTTTCTTCTTTCTTTGTTTCTCTTTTCTTTCTTCTTTTTTCTTTCTTTCTCTCTCTCTTTCTTCTTTCTTTGTTTCTCCTTTTTTCTTTCTTTCTTTCTTCTTTCTTTGTTTCTCGTTTTTTCTTTCTTCTTTTTTCTTTCTTTCTCTCTTTCTTTCTTTCTCTCTTTCTTTCTTTGTTTCTCCTTTTTGTCTTTCTTTCTCCTTTCTTTATTTCTCCTTTTTCTTACTTCTTTTTTCTTTCTTTCTTTGTTTCTCCTTTTTTCTTTCTTTCTTTCTTTCTTTTTCTTTCTTTCTTTCTTTCTTTCCTTCAAAACTAATGGTGCTAGCCACAATTTGTTATACCTCAAATGTAGAGTATCTTTGGGAGATTACTAACCTCTATAGCAAATGTTGAAAATTCTTTATTTATTCGGCTGGAAATTCACTTAATGACCAGTTTTTAACGTCAAATTAAGCAGGAGTTTTGATTCCCTGTCACGAGGTGCGCAGATGTTTATTCTTTATTCCTTATTGTTGGCAGCTGTTTTCGACATTTTGTTTTAGTCACTGAAAATGCAGTACACATTAAATCAACGGCTCTTCCTTGTGAAGCAATACTGGATTACGAATTCAATTACAGCTACTCAAAGGGCAAGCCAGAGAGAATTTGGTGTTCGTAATCCCCCCAAAGAAACACAATGCTGGGACTGGTAAACAAACTGGAAACAACTGGATCTCTGAAAGAATATGACAATAAATACAGCGAATAAAGAATTAAGACAAGAAATAAGATTTTACGTTTTAGCTAATTTAGCACATAATGATTCATACATTATCGTACAAGTACTCTGAAATAACTTTCTGAAGTTTCGACATTACATCACACAGCTATTCTAATCTTATTTGACAGTCCCTGAGTCAGAACGCAGTTTTCTACTTTTTTATGGTTATGCGGGGTGGAGAAGATTATTCGACTTTAAGCACAAGGAACAAGAAATAGAAAAGAATAACACCTTGTCCTTATATTGCAGTTGCTAATTTATACCTCGAAGGAATGTTATACCTTGTTGGCAATAAAGTAAAATAACCTGTAGTTTTAATTTAAACACTGCTTGGAAACGTTTGTTAGGATTTACAACATATAAACTTATCTACAGGGTGATCCTAGAAATGCGTTACTGCTTTTTAGTGTAGAATGTTATGTTTATGGAATGTTTATAGGCGTGAACTCTACGACAGTCAAATAAAAGAAAACTCTTAACGAATATAGTCGCAGCTGTACATGGGAGTGGTTCAGATTTATTTCGGAATTTTATTTTTTCTTGGATTAAAATAATATTTCATCAAAATAATTTGATGGTGCTGGGGTAAAAGGGATTGTCATTTTTTGTGCAAATGGACTTGTGTTCCCCAGAGGAATGCACAAGTTAAATTCTATAAGTGGGTGGGCAAAAAAAAAAATGCTAGCATTGATGTTTTATCTGTGTAGAAAATTATTTGTAATAAGAGTCCGATGTTTAATTTCAATTTAACTCAAAACTCGTTTTTATGACTTATCTCCCTTTACCCAAACACCATCGAATTCAATGCACGCTTATTGTTATTGTTAATTAGAGCTGAAGAAAATAAACTACAAAAACTTTTGTTGATTACAGGTTATTTCAGATAGTAACACAATAGTACATTATGCAACGAGCCTATAATGGTAGTAATTAAGACGCGAGTATGTTTATGAAACGAGCGCAAGCGAGTTTCATAATTTTCATATGAGCGTCTTAATTACCATTATAGTCATGTTTCATACGACTTTTTATGCTCGACCATATTGATTTTTTCCGGCAATTGGTTAAATGAATTTGCGGGAATGTGCTTTGTGAAAGGCTGGAAGATGACTGTGAATTGATGTTAATTTGTGTGTTGTCTTTTTCGACTGAGTTTAATACAGTATTGTCTGATCTCGCGCTAGTTGTCTTTCGATTGCATATCCGAGAATAATCGAT